>NW_028254570.1:0-120418 GCF_964263255.1 Lissotriton vulgaris
TAAACTTTTGATTTTCTGATTTCCTGTGCCTTGGTTCTACCGAGTCACAAGATGGATGCCAACACTTCCTGGTTTGGAGTGTTGACAGACAGTGGCAGCCAATCAGCATGCCTTTCACAGGAAAGCAGCATGCTCATTGGCTGTCAACACTTCTAACCAGGAAGTGTTGGCATTCATCTTGTGCTAGGTAGACTGAGGCACAAAAGAAGCAGAAAAACAAACGTGTAGAACGCAAAAAGGGGGCAGGGTAGAAACACCCTGACCCCCTAGGGCTGCTCAGGTGGTCCCAGAAGGATATTTACATATCTAAACTTTATCCGCTAATATAATTAGCATTTAGAAAACCTTTGAAATTTATTGAAAAAAACTATAGGTTTCACGCCTGACATAGTTAGGAATTAGCATTTAAAAAGTGGTCCCAGAAGGATATTAACATATTTAAACGTTATCCGCTAATAGAATTAGCATTTCAAAAACCTTGCAAATTCACTTAAAAAAACATAGGTTTCAGGTCACACATAGTTAGGAATTAGCATTTAAAAAACCTTTCAAATTCACTTAAAAAAACATAGGTTTCAGGTCAGTCAAAACAAGCTTTATTCGATTGCATTTAAAATCATAAAAGCAACAAAACAACATATATTTAAAAATCGATTACAGTTTAACAAAGTTCATAAAGTTAAAAAACAATCGGGGGTTCAAATCTGTCAGGATATCCAATGTACATAGATATAACGGTTCACATCAGTATAAATCATACACAGTATAAAAAGTTAAAAATAGTTAAAAAGTCAATAGCAGGAATACAGGATGATAAAGTCACCATTCCAGTTGCCTCGGGGATAGCGTCCTGGTCCTTGTACGCATGGCTGCGACCAGGAAGCTAGCAACCCCGAAGATTGTCCTGGTACTACCTAATAACTGGAGATAAAGTAGAGCAGGACGTACCTGGACGAAACCTGCATCTCTTAAAATAGGTGCCAGGAACCTCAATCTACTCTCTTTGTAATGGCTACAAAACATGAAAAAATGCATGAGGGTTTGCTCAGAAAAGTTATCGCAGCTACACGGGGTAGACTCATCAGAAACACCCCACACAGGGAAATCACCCAGGGAATATTGGATTATATTGAACCTAAATCTAATGAGCAAATGGCGATGGAATGGTTTGCTCACAATTTTTAGATAAGGTTCAATTTGGGGCGTGGTCAGAAGGAGAAAGTTGGCTCTAACTCTAGGTTTAGTTAGTTCTTTCTCTCCCCCGTGTTTGAGCTGCACTCCTCATGAAGTTTTCTTTAATCCATTTCAAGTCTTCCTTAAGTATAGTGTTTGGGTGACTGAAAAGGTTTGGTCTGCCAAGTCTGCCCATCTCCCCCTTTACGTATTCCAACCACGGGATTTTTGAGGCGTTATCCAAAGACATGCAGTCCCTGAGAATAGTATGGTTCAATGTAATGTCTTTGTTCAGCCAAGTTTTGGTCCAACATACTAGGGGCGCTAGTTGGAGCAGGTCAGTGATATATCCCAACCCTAACTCAGTGTGTATTGATAGGACTGGTGTGGATTGTGGAACACCCAATAAGGACCTTAGAAAGTGATTTTCTGCTGTCTGTAGTTTGCCGCAGTGTGAGTAGCCCCACAATGGAGCTCCGTAGGAGGCTATACATAAACATTTGGTTTTGTAGACCTTCAATAATGCCTCCATCGGTCGAGACCCAAGACGCTTGTCAAAACTCAAAAGTGTGGAGGTGGATCTAGTGACAGCTAAAGATTTCGCATCCACCTGTGGGGTCCATGAGCCCTTCTCTTCGAATATCACACCCAGGTAGGTAAACACTTGTTCCCTCGAGATCCCCTCTTCACAGCAGCTAAAAGATTTCAGCTTTTTTGGCCTTGGTCGCTTCCCTGCCAGCATGATGTGTGATTTTTTGTTATTGACCAGGAGGTCTAACGAGGACATAAAGTGACCAAATGCGTCAAGAAGCCTCTGTAACCCCACCCCTGTGCGGGCTAAGAGCACCGCGTCATCCGCGTAGAGTAGTACGGGTACTGCGGACCCCCCCACGTAAGGGATATCAGGTGTGGACCCCTCCAAGGCTTTATCTAGGGAGTTAATGTAAATGGTGAACAGAAGTGGGGCTGAAATACAGCCCTGCCTCACACCTCTTCTGGAACTAAATGATCTGGTGGTACTGCCTTCACGGTTAGTTCTAATAGTAGCTGATAGGTCTGCGTGAAGTGCGGCCAGGAAATCTACTAGAGGGGGATCAATCTCAATACCAGTCAGTATGGCCCATAGCTTGGCCCTATTGACCAAGTTGAAGGCCGAGGAGAGGTCCATAAAGGCCAGATATAAGTGGCCCTCCTTTGCCATAGTGTATTTACTGACCAGCATGTGGAGATGCAAACACTGCTCTATTGTACCTTGTTTCTCTCTGAAACCATATTGCAGGTCAGAGAGCGCCCCCTTCTCCTTGATAATGTCACCTAATCTGTGTAGAATGACTCTGCCAAGAATCTTTACGGCAGAGTCGATTAGCGAGATCGGCCTGTAACAGGCCGGATCAGATCTAGAACCCTTCTTAAATATGGGGATAATGGTTGAGGTGGACCAGGTTTTTGGGAACCCCGCATTAACAGTTGAATTAAAAACATTAGTTAAGATTTTGGCCCAAAATAGTGACTGAGAGCTGTATAGGTCTGCAGGGACTCCGTCTGGTCCCGGGGCCTTATGCTTGGTCATTTCTTCAATTGCCCTGATAACCTCAAATTCAGAAAAGGACAGAGGAGATGCTTCAGTAGAAGGCTGATGGGGATGGGGTGTAGCTGGCAGATCTTCACTATTATATATTTTGCTAAAATGGTTCACCCATGCATCCTCTGGTATCACACAATCCAGAACAGAGTTATTAGAGGAGGCAAAGTAAGGGTGATTTAAGATCATCCAGAATTGGGAACTGTCTCTCAGTACACTAACCGATGTTAAACTGTCCCAGGCCTCACTTTTTTTTGTTTTTTTGCGTGTCTCGGTAGCCTGCCTATATTCTTTTCTTAGCCGGCCCACCAACTCCCTATCTCTAGGCTGATGTTTAAGAGCCTGAAGGAGAGCATTATGTTTTTTGAGCACTCCCTGTCAAACCATCTAGGGCTGGATGAATCCGCTCGTTTCTTTGTGGTCATCAGGTCATGGCTGATTTGTGTGCATATGGAGGTGAAGGAAGTAATGATGGCAGTGCCCTCAGATGTGCTGTCCTTATGAATTGTAATGTCAGCTTGTCTATTATGTAGAAGGTTGTCCATAAAGTTCTCCGGTACAACCTTTGCCCAATTTAATCTGCGGCCCTGCTCCCTAGGGACAAGGGTATCTCCACCGTCCCCCAGATGCTCAACCTGAGTGACAATGTTGCTACCCATGTCCAGGGTCAAGACTACAGGATTATGGTCACTGAAAGGGGAAGTACACACTTCATAGGCTACCACCATGTCGATTAGCCCGGGGGAAATGAAAATGTAATCGATGATTGTACTGGCATCCCTGCCTACAAAAGTCGGTGCCCTCACATCACCCCAGGACCCTTCAGCCTCATATAAATTTAGATTTGCGAGTAGGTCTTCCAGGTCCGCCCCCTGAGCAGTGTGCTCAAAGTGAGTACTGACAGCTTCCGGGGGGCCCAGTACCTCTTTGGCCAAACAACCCCAGCCACATGGGTGGACGTTAAAATCTACCATTAACAGGATATCGAATGAAGCATGTTGATTTGACTTATATGATAATAAAAACAGAGATAGAGACTTCAGATGTGAACAGTTTCTATCCCTTGTGGGGGCATTATAGAGGTTAACTATCAAGGTTTGCGGAGAATTAGGCCTGGCCCACTCAATGCATAAGATGTTATCAGAAGTACAATCCATCTTAGTAGTGACTCCCGCCAATTTTAAAGAGAAAAGTATGTGCAGCCCTCCTTTGTGCCTACCGCCCTCCCCGGGGGTTGCCTTGACTGAAAAGCTCCGGAACCCGTCCAAGAAAAAATTATCACTGACATCCCACGTTTCTTGGAAACCCAAGATCTCATATTGGGACACAAAATTTAACCATCTAACGTCCGTGGCTTTCTTCCCTAGCCCTGCGATGTTCCAGCTTACCACTGATATGTGGCGATTCCTATGAGCAGGGGTGGCCTCCATGATAGGGGGCACGGCGGATGGTTGTCAATCGGTGGAATCTAAGGGGAAGTCAGTGGAAAGGGGGGAGAGCCTGTTACTGAGTAAGATCCCTGCCCCCTGACTGCCAATGTAATGTTCTTGGGTGGGTGGAGCTACTACAGGATTTGGTCTCACCCGCAGTAGAGCCTGTTGGGTTTGGTAAGTTATGTGTGGCGGAGCCCTTATCTGTCCTGCTTTTCCTAGCAGGTGTGGGATAGGTGGGTGGGATAATCTTGGCTGAGGATGTGTGGGAGGGGGATGGAAATACCCTAATGGGAGTGGTCTGATACCATCACCAACTAGGTCAGAACCATCCCAGAGAGGAGTATCTGCTATGTTACCTCTGTCAAAGTTAACAATAACACAATCCCCGGGAATACATTTCACCCTCCTTCCCACCCAATCCACCCTCCGAGCAGCTATAATGTGTCTGCCCACCTCCACACTCCCACTACTGAACTGTGAGCACCAATTTCTAGTTCTGTTTAGCAGCTCGGATTCAGATTCACTCTGGTGTGGTTTGAGGCACGGGATCCCAGTCAAAATAACAACTAAACGGGCAGCATCCGGTGGGAGATTCACTGCCCAGGTCTGTCTTTTGCAAGAGACATTGAGTTGGTGCCCCTGACCTATTGGAGTCGCTGCCACACTTGATGCCCCAACCCCCGCACCATCAGCTTTTTGTGCCCCCCTCAAGGATGCAATCCTATCCTCGTGTGCTATGACCATAGGGGCACAGTTAGTGCTAGATGATTGCATATGCGAGCTAACTGGCTCATTGGTAGTCTCATTAGTTGTCGAAGAGATCCTCTATTGTTGCTCAGTTGTTAAATTGCTTTTAGGGTGCGATTCACAGTGTGCATTGCGCTCATATAAATATTTATCAATCTTGTCGCATTTACTCATAATGTTATTCAAGCATGATTTAAGGGTGTCCACAATGTCTTTCGCTATGTTAACCAACAATGGTTCCAACCGCGATTCAAATAAGCCCTCGATCACTTCAACCAGGTTGGCGTGGACATCCTCAGAAATCAGTTTATCCGCACTACCTGAGTCACCCTTACGGATTGTCTTGCCTCGTTTATGTTTGGCTTTAGGAGGTATGTTATTAGCCAGTTCATGGTGTACAGTTCCACTACTTGGTTGGGGAGGTGGGGTAATAATCATGGATGTGGGAGTAATAGTAGAAGCCCTAACAACAACATTGGGTTCTAGTGGAATATGGGATGCGGACTCGGGGACAACTAGATCGATAAGGTCCCCCGACTCTGTAGCGGGCTGGTCAAGTCCCAGTTCTTTTTCCGCATTTGCAATTTCGTCATTAAGAGCCCCCACAGCAGATGTCAAGTAAGATATGATGGTCTCTGATTTCCTAGGTACCTTGACCTTCTTACCTTCACCAACGTTCACAATCAGCTTGCGTTTCCCCATTGCGAGGAGCAGGGTCTCTGGCCCTGCCCTGCCTCCTCCTGCCAACGACTGCCAAAGACTGTCCCGAGCTTCTCCCGGTCGCTCCCGCGCGCGACTCGCGGGTCGAGAGGGAGGTCAGCGTTTATCTCGCGCCTCCGGGCGCTCCAGGCGCGTCACGGGCGTGCCGCCCCTGAGGCTGCTGGGGGCTGTGGTTCAGCGAGGCTCTCCCTGTCTGCAAAGTGCCGCCGTTCACCTCACGGCCCCGCCCGATGGCGTACCAGGTAAGTTTGTCAGCTCCTGGTGTTCCCCCCTGGGCTCACGGGAGGTCAGCGTTCATCTCGCGCCTCTGGGCGATCCAGGCGTGTCACGGGCGTGCCGCCCCTGAGGCTGCTGGGGTCTGTGGTTCTGAGAGGCTCTCCCCGTCTGCAAAGTGCCGCCGTTCACCTCACGGCCCCGCCCGATGGCGTACCAGGTAAGTTTGTCAGCTCCTGGTGTTCCCCCAGGTTTCAGGTCATATATAGTTAGGAGTTAGCATTTAAAAAACCTTTGAAATTCACTGAAAAAACAATAGGTTTCAGGCCTTATATAGTTAGTAATTAGCATTTAAAAAACCATTGAAATTGCTCCTATATAGTTAGTTGTACTAACTATATTTCACGCACCCGCATTCCACTGCTGATGATGTCACATATTACATCATTCATGACATGGTCAGTGACATCACTGATGACATCACCAATGACATCTCAAATGACATCACGGATGACATCTCAATTGACATCACTGATCACATCACTGATGATATCATTCATGTGATAATACGATGCACCTCTTCATACTCAAATATAACCTTTGATACACCCAGTGTTAAACACAGACTACCATTCTTGAAACCATAGACACACCAATACCAGTTACTACATACGCACACACTGATTGCTAGGTCTATACACACATCCAATCATTTACCCATCGAATCACTCATACATACAGCCACTCATCAATACAACACTATCATCTGCACTCAAACACCTATACAGACACTCATACTCTGCCACTCATCCATGGAGTTACTCACACATCTAGTAAGTCATGCAAAGAATCAATCACACTTTCATTTCCTCAGCTATACAGTTATACACACAACACCTTACTTATCGTAAGCTTACTGTACTCTGTACGGTGCGCGTACCCCCGCGATTTTCCGGAAAACATTTTTTGGGGGGGCCTGGAGGGCCTTGTGGGACCCCCTGAGCAGGCCTAGGGGGTCAGGGTGCTTCTACCCTGCCCCCTTTTTGAGTTCTACACATTTGTTTTTCTGCTTTCCTGTGCCTCAGTCTACCGAGGCACAAGATGGCTGCCAACAATTTCTGTTTTAGAGTGTTGACAGACAGTGGCAGCCCATCAGCATGCAGCTCATACTCGGGAAGGTACAGAGTACAGTAAGCTTACAGTGCACTCACGGTGTCCCACCCATAGATATATAAATTGGGAAAATTCAATTTTCTCAACAACTACTGGAGCGATTTTCACCAAATATAAAAAAAGACACTACTGCATACCAGTCCCTACCATTTTGCCAAGTTTGGTGTAATTCCATTAGGCCGTTCAGGCTGTAGCCGTGTCTAAAGGTCCTATGGAAAATTGCATTTGGCTACATTTCACATTAAATTTTATCAAAAACTACTGGAGGGATTTACACCAAACATACAAAAGGCACTGCTGCATACCAGTCCCTACCATTTTGCCAAATCTGGTGTAATTCCGTTCAGCCGTTCGAGCTGTAGCCTTGTCAGAATGTCCCTATGGAAATTACCATGGGGAAAACACGTTTTGGGACCCTCCTTTTTTTTCGGCCCCGCTTGACGAATTCCCCCCAAAACTTACAGGGAAGGAGCGGAGCACAGCGAGGCAAATTTAAGGAAAATTACAGGCAGAACCCTCAATCAACGCCAAAGTTATTCCCGATAGAATGTTCGGCATTTCCTATGGTAACTAGGTCCTAACTATATATACCTACTGGCGACAGCCAGTAGGTAATATATATATATATATATATCTTCCGTTGACCTTACCATGGCTGAAAAACAACTCTTAAGCCTTGGTCTTTCATACTGCCCAGCTACTGACTTCAACTATGCCAAGACCCGCATAGACGTTTACATGTACATAAGAAAATGGAAGCTCAAAAAATTCTTTGAAATTAAGGAAGGCCTGAACAACAAGACACCACAGGGAATTGGAGCTATTACCAATGTTCTTTCAAATGTGCCCACACTTCCGGCCAGTGACACTCGAACAGCACTTACGGTTTTGAATCTTTTGGGCAATGCTGCACTTACCAACGATCTTGCATCCACACAGGATGAATTGAGAGCAGCCGATATTCCCCAAATTGGAGCTAATACCAGTCCTTTTAAACAAGCGTCCAAATTCAATCCTACCATGCCCAGAGACTCTATTGATGTATTTCAGGACGTGGTAGTCGAAGACCTAAAGCAATTGTATCATCGGACAAGGCACAAAAAACGATACAGGAGCAAACAGGAAACAGATTATCATGCTTTGGTTAAAAAATTGGGCAATGACCATAACATTATAGTAACCACGGCTGACAAGGGGGGCAATGTGGTCATCTGGCCCCAGGAAGACTACATTAAGGAAGCAAAGAGACAGCTTAGTGATGGTACTTGCTATTCCACTACCAACATGAGACACTTTGAATCTTCCAAAGAATCACTTAAAAAACTACTTTTTAAGTATAAAAGGGAAGGCATGATCTCATCACAAGAATTTGAGTTCCTCCATATTGAGTTCCCTGTTTTGCCCAAACTTTATTTACTCCCTAAGATACACAAATTATCGAGACCTGTACCTGGCTGACCGATCATTTCGGCCATTGCAGGAGTGGCTGAACACGTCACAGAATACATTGATTATTTCCTGCAAGGTCTGGTCCAGGACTTACCAACATATGTAAGAGACACAGGCGATTTTCTGGCTAAAATTCAGAATACCCAGTGGAATGATGGAATGCTCATGATTACTTTGGACATTGAATCGCTCTACACGAGCATAGAGCATATGTCGGGCATCAAAGCACTAGATTTTTTCCTTGGAAAAAGGCCCATGAATTGTTACCAACACAACAAAGTACTGATTGAGCTTACATTATGGTGTCTTAATAATAATTTCTTTCTTTTTGGGAGTGATTTATATCTACAGAAGCGTGGGGTCGCGATGGGGGCCTGTTTCTCTCCCAGCTACGCGTGCTTGCACGTGGGCTGGTGGGAGGAGCAGGTCCTCAAGCGGCATCACGCCCATGTTTTTTCTGATCATGTTTTGCTTTGGCTTCGTTATATTGATGACGTTTTTTTGTTATGGCAAGGTGACAGGAACAGCGGACAAATGTTCATTGATTCCATCAATACTAATAATGAAAACCTTAAATTCACTAGTTCCATCAGTGATTGTGAGGCTGAATTTTTGGATGTTAAAATCCACATCCGCAATGGCCAGCTTACAACCAAGCTACATCGGAAAAGCACTGCTGGCAACAGTATCTTGCACGCTAGCAGTGCACATCCGCGCCATGTGGTAGATAATATTCCTCTGGGTGAACTCTTAAGAATTAAGAGAATCTGCAGTACAGACTCTGACTTGGAATCTTGCACCAATGAAGCATTAGCTAGGTTCCGTGCTAGGGGGTACCGTGAATCAGTGCTTAGAACAGCAATGGAAAAAGCCAAGGGTAGATCTCGTGCTTCCCTACTTGAGACTACCAGCACTGCAGATACATCTTGTATTTCGGATGACAGCACCACGAACCCCAGGTTCTTAACGCCATATAGCAGACAGGCCAGGCAAATAAAATCCATTTTGTCTAAAAGATGGCCAGTCCTTACTACAGACCCTGTACTAAAACCACAACTGGCAGACGCTCCTATTGTCACCTTTAGGAAAGGTCCCTCTCTCAGGTCTCACATTTGCCATGATTTTCCTGAACTTAGAAAAAAGCAGGAATGGTTGAAAACAAGATCAGGTTTTATACCCTGTACCTCATGCAGGGCTTGCAAATTTGGCAAGAGTACTAGGCAATACTACACGCCGTTCAGTCCAGACCCAATCCAGATCAGGGGTCAATACAACTGTAAAACTGAATTTGCCATTTATGTTTTAACTTGCACATAGGTATGTCGGCAGCACACGACAACCTGTACACGTTAGGATCCTCCAGCATTTACGTGCCATTGTCAACAACGACCCAGCCTACCCTGTTGCCAGGCACTTCAAGGCAATACATAATAACAATCTGGAGTGCCTTTCTTATTTTGTTATCTCTGCAATCGAAAAACCCAGAAGGGGCGGAGATAGGGTCAGGATGCTGAGAAGAATGGAATCTCATTTCATTCTTGAGTTAGACAGTAGATCTCCTAATGGCCTAAACAACACGGAGGACCTACATGTGTTTTTGTAAACCAAGCCTTGCTTTATCCACTTCGTTCTGTATTACTTTGGGTGGTAGGGTTCGTTTGGTTGCCGCCCTCCACCATGTGATTAATCTTATGTCTCCCTGTTGGTTTTTTTTTGCACGTATCATTTGTACATATGGTTTCACGGTAATTCATTTTGGTTGTATTTGTATTACTCTTTGGTACACTTATCATTTGAGGACATAGACAATATGCTTTTTTTCTGTATTTCCTGATCAATTGCTTTCTCAACAGTCTGATGAATGACAATGATATCCCCTTGATTTTTATACCAAATAGCCCCGGCATTCTTATTATGCTGCTACAGTAGTATGTTTACATATTGCGCTGATTTGCACTTTTGATAGATATAGATGCAACATTACAATGTTTACATTGAAGCACTTTGCACTTTACTATGCTGTTTTTGCACTATCAATACTTAATGCAGGCGAGGGCCTTGTATATCTTATATACAATTTTTTGGTATATGCATTTTAAGCTGCCTAAAAGTTTCTTTTACATTTTCTAACTTTTATATCATGGGTTTCAATATTGTCAATTCAAAATGTGGATTTAAACCAGTTTATGAATTTTATTTCCAACTGTTGTTATTTCAAAATGTTTGGAAAACAGACTGCGTCATGCATTGCAGTAGTGTCACTGACCATGTCATGAATGATGTAATATGTGACATCATCAGCAGTGGATTGCGGGTGCGCGATATATAGTTATTGCAACTAACTATATATGGAATTTCATCGGGGTTTATGTCAATGAAATGTCCAGCTAACTATATAGGAGGAATTTCAATGGTTTTTTATATGTTAATTCCTAACTATATAAGGCCTAAAACCTATGGTTTTTTTAGTGAATTTCATTGGTTTTTTAAAGGCTTATTCCTAACTATATATAGTGTATAACCTATGGTTTTTTCAGTGAATTTCATTGGTTTTTTAAATGCTAATATATAGATATGTAAGGGCAGAAACCTATGGTTTTTTCAGTGAATTTGCAAGGTTTTGAAAATGCTAATTCTATTAGCGGATAACGTTTAAATATGTTACTATCCTTGTGGGACCACCTGAGCAGCCCTAGGGATCCAATTTTTGATGCATGAACGATGGTTGGATGCATGATGGATGAATGATTGTTGGGTGGATGCATGGATGGATGCATGCATGATAGATGGGTGAATGGATGCATGAATGATGGATGGATGCAGGATGGATGGATGGGTGGGTGGATGGATGTGGTGCATGAATGGTGGGTGGGAGGGTGGGTGGGTGTTGGATGGATGCATGCAAGAGCTCATAAACATGAGACTCGCCTGCAACATCATTCACACTACAAAAGTTGTGGAGATGCAGCAATATCAACACAAAAATAAGATGCATCAGCCAACATGCATGGAGTATCAAACAACAACATACACCACTCATTGCCAAATCATAGCACGAATCATCTACAACGGGTCAGAATGGTACTAAAATGTGTCATCATATGAATTTAAAATTTGCAATGCAGATGTTTGAATGTAAAAATGAACACTTGGCATAGTACAGCCGATTCCATATGCTGCTGTAATTATAATTAACTTTTACGATCGGCTCAATAAACAACTTGGGCCAGGGGCAGGCAACAAGCAGCTCACCGATCCCCAGGCAGGCCGCCAAGCAGCAAGGAATCGCTCACCGAAACCCGGAAATAGACATAAGCAATCGACAGCTGAGCTTCTCTGCACAACGGCTGCAAGAAAGGAGCCAGTAGTATTTTTTTGAAAACTAACCTATACACCGGGTTATGTGTTTGTTTCACGAACTCTATCACACATTGGTATTAGATAGATTGGAGTGACAAGAATTATATATTTATAAAACTTCTTTTTAATTATTCTTTTTTTTAAATAAACTTCTCACAAGTGATTATGTGATTTTTTTCTCCTTTTCACACTTTTTTATATATATACATAAATAAACATTGATATTCTTTTACACAATTCCTGCAAAATACTAAACATAGATATATATCTAATTACAATAATTGATATACATATATAGATACATAAGTCAACAACTGATTATTCATAACCAATACAAAACTAGATCCAACAACGCGTTTCGCCTTCATCAGGAGTTTTGTATTCTTTACAGTGGATACTAAAATAGTAGAAAACACTCAATTAATTTTTCTCAAAGATGGAACACTCTATAATAGACAATATGTGACAGTAGTTATACCTATAATACACTAAATCTCTCTATTCTGTAGTTGATTCTGAAGCACCCTCTCCCAGTGCCAGAGACCCTCACCCTAGATGACTACAAGCTCTATCTTTATACATCAGTATCCACATATTTACATAAAACCTAAACATGCTATATTTACATAAAACCTAAACATGCTATATTTACATATGTACATTCTTTATCTATATACACAACTTATTCATCTGATCCTTACATTAAACCTTCTCTGAGTTTGTATTATTTCGGGTTAATTTTGACATTTTCAAACTAGGTGCCCATTTAGAGATCATTTTAATTTTAAATGCCTGCAGAAGATGCCCAATGCAGTGATAGCGACTAAATGTGGATGGCTTGTACGTAATGTATCCTACCTTAAATATAAGAAATGGTGATTCTATGCGAGATAAAGTGAAGCAGTGTTTGGATGGCGACGGCTGGGACGGTCCTGGACAGATTTAGAATCTGAAGCAATAGTCTGTAATGAGAATACAGAGTCAACGGAGTCTGTCTAATGATCTAATGTGAAGTGAACCTTAAATTTGAAAAGAAGTACATGTGAGAGGATCTATTTAGGTGGAAATGCAATCCTTTGATTAAACACTACACATCGAGGTGTAGTTAGCGATATGTTCCTGATGTGGGGTTCTGCCAAATTATACAATTATCTGTCAAAATATAAAAATGAGATAACGCTTACTAAATGCTAAATGTTACTATCCATTAGAATGTAGCAGATAAGTCAATGGTACCTACTTGAGATTAAGGTTTGAGTGTGTGCCGGCTCTGATGGCTGACTTTATGTTCGTGCAGGACGCACTAAAACCAGTGCTGCATAGAGAAACCAAGATAAACCAGGTGTAAGCACTCAATAATTCTTGAAAAGAGTTGCCATAATCATCTACAGCTGTGGCAGGTGAGCGTATCTTGAACGGGGGCGGCATTCTAATGTTATCCTCATAAGATGAAGAGTAATACTAAAACTGTGCCACCCAAATAAACTTCTGGCAGAAATTATAATCTCATCCCATCAGTCTAACATATAAGCGGTATTCATAGCGAACTAGAAGCCTGCGAATGTTGCTGGCGTGCTCAATGCTCGCTAGGTAAACGCCACTTGTGTCTAAATATGCAATCCTGTAGACCCTCAGCTAAGGGACCTCCGGCATCTAAGGGGATAATTATTCTACCGGATCCCCCGTCTATCGATATGGTCCTTACTTACTTACTTAAAAACCGGCCGTCACATGGTCCCGTCTACCCGTGTGTGTGTGGGGTATTTAAACCCACAGAACGCGCTTTCATGCGATACTTCGGCGGAGGCATCACGATGATAAGGATAGCGAGACAGAGGGGTTCTCGATGAATAGAGTTTGAAGGCGGAATGGGCGCCATCTTTGAATATGTTCATGAATACGAGGGTACTCTCTTAATCTTTAACATTTGAAAAGACTGGATTGAGAAATAGAGATTCAGTGACTACTTGGCTAAAAAATGATGGACTCAACTATTAATGAATGAAATTAACTGAATTATTAATGTAGGTAAATTACCCAAAACGATGATTATATTTAAAACGGGATTATGTTTCCGCATTTCTGTATATAGAGATACAAAACCTGAATGCTGTATGTTTGACATAGAATCGATCCAATTACGAACAGAGTGCCGAGTATAATTGCAACTGGAAAATGTTCCGGTTTCTCGCAAGAAGGACCCGGCCAGTAGTAGCCAATCCTGATGCTGCGAGCCCCCGATGACCTCAGAGCTCCTTGGCCAATCGGAGCGCGGCTCCTTGGTGCCAGCAGCCTATCAGACCACGGCTCCTGCGTGCCAGCCACCAATCAGCTAGCTGCCCCTTCGGTTTGGTCTCCGTGGCTCTGGAGATGCGGGCGGCGATTTCTAGGGCAGTCTCAGGCCCCGGATAAATCTTAACAAGCACCTACGAGGACGAGGGGAGGGGGGCGGGAAAGCACACGGAGGGGGTGGGAATAGCTCCAGAAACAAATCACTTTAAGTGAAAGACAGGGGGAAGCGGAAACCACGTCCTCCCGGCCCCGCCCACAACCAGGCGGCAGCCATCTTAAGGCAGCTCGGGCGGCAGCTGTGATCTCAGGGGCCAAAACGAGGGGTGGGCACCCTCGAAATAAAAATAAAAACATTAAAATGAAAGAGAGAAACCCCCCAAGCCCCCCCCCCCCCCAAGCCCCCCCCCCCCAAAAAAGCGGGTGAGCGCACGCGTTCGCGCTTATAGATATATAATTGATTTCTCTTCTAATTTTCTCAGGAACCACTGGAGGGATTTACACAATTTTACCAAAAGCGTGATCTGCATACCAGACACTACCATTTTGACAAGTTTGGTGTAATTCCCTTCAGCGGTTCAAGCTGTAGCTGAGTCTAAAGGTCCTATGGAAATTAACATGGGGAAAACACGTTTTGGGACCCCCCTTTTTCTCAGCCCCCACTTGACGAATCCCCCCCAAACTTTCAGGGAAGGAGCGGAGCGGAGCGAGCCATCTTCTTTGAGAAATTTGCGAAGGTTCATCAACCAGGGCCAAAGTTATTCCCAATAGAATGTTGGGGATTTCCTATGGTAAACCGTCCTAACTATATATACCTACTGGCTATCGCCAGTAGGTAATATATATATATATATATATATATATATATACATATATATATATATATATATATATATATATATATATATATATATATATATATATATATATATATATATATGTATATATTACCTACTGGCGGTCGCCAGTAGGTATATATAGTTAGGATTTTTTCCCTATGGGATTTCTGAAAATTCTATGTCTAATAACTTTGGCGTTTGTGGACGGAATCGGCTGAAATTTTCAGGAAAATGGCACAGTTTGTTTCTGAGCAGCTCCTGGAAATTTGGGGGGGTTCGTCAAGGGGGGGCCGAGAAAAAAGGGGGGTCCCAAAACACGTTTTTCCCATGTTAATTTCCATAGGGCGGTTGGACTCACTTTTAGCCCGAACGGCTGAATGGATTTCCACGAAACTTGGCAAAATTGTAGGGACTGTTAGCCCGATGTGCCTTTGCTAGGTCTCAATATATGTGCTTCAGTGGATTTTGAGAAATTAACGTTTAAATCAAGATATATATCTGTAACAGCGCTCCGGGCAGCGATCCGGTTAGCGAACTTTTCGCGTATCGGAACTTTGCGATGCGAAGCTGATTGGCCCTCCGGTGTCTGTCAACATTCTAAACAGTCCGGAGCGGCCGCCATCTTGTCTCTCGGTAGGATCGAGAGACAAGAGGAGGCCAAAACAAAGGGGGAAATGAAGGAAAGGGGGCAGGGTAGACCCCTTCTGACCCCCTAGGATTGATGAGGGGGATATTATAGAGCCACACGGGGCCCCAAAAAAAAAAAAATCCGATTTTTTCGCCGTAGAGACGCGTCTTGGTAAGCGAACCGGGCAGCTAACCGGGAAGCTAACCGGCAGTGTAACAGGAGTCTGAGGAGTAGCTGATTGGCTGTCAACATTGTAAACAGTCCGGAGCGGCCGCCATCTTGTCTCTCGGTAGGATCAAGAGACAAGAGGAGACCAAAACAAAGGGGGAAATGAAGGAAAGAGGGCAAGGTAGACCCCTTCTGACCCCATAGGATTGATGAGGGGGATATTATAAAACCACGCGGGGCCCAAAAAAAAAAAAATCCTGAGGAGTAGCTGATTGGCTGTCAACATTGTAAACAGTCCAGAGCGGCCGCCATCTTGTCTCTCGGTAGGATCGAGAGACAAGAGGTGGAAAAAAAAAAGGTGTAAATGAATGAAAGGGGTAAGGCAGACCCCTCCTGAACCCCTAGGATTGATGAGGGGGCTATTAAAGTTCCCTGCGGGGCAAAAGAAAAAAAATTGTGATTTTTCGCGGTAAAGGTGCTTCCTGGTACGTTAACCGGGCAGCTTACCGGCAGCGTAATGGGAGTCCGACATATTGTGTTTTTTGAACGTTTGTGATATGTGCACGTGTGGATTTTGTCTAATTAAGGTTAAAAAAATATATATATATCTTTAAGCGTGTTCTGGCGCGCTTACGTTTTGGGTTTGGTTTGCGCTGCAGAGACGATACGTCACGGTTATGCGATGCATCATGAGGCGTCTCACGGGCTACGTGATACGTCACTTAATAAAGAATATATTTTACAGCTATAGATATTAGCTTTTAAAAAACCAATGAAATTCACAGAAAAAACCATAGGTTATAGACCATATATAGTTAGGAATTTGCATTTACAAAACCTTGAAAATTCACTGAAAAAACCATAGGTTATAGACCATATATAGTTAGGGATTAGCATTTAAAAAACATTATTTTATTTGCACAAAACCATTGAAATTCCATATATAGTTAGTTGCACTAACTATATATCGCGGACCCGCAATCCACTGCTAATGATGTCACATATTACATCATTCATGACATGGTCAGTGACATCACTGATGACATCACTGATGACATCTCAAATGACATCACTGATGACATCACTGATGACATCTCAAATGACATCACTGATGACATCACTGACATCTCATTTGACATTACTGATTACATCACTGATGATATCATTTATGTGATAATACATCTTCAGACTCTAATATAACCTTAGATACACTCAGTGTAAACAGGCACTCACAGACTGTCACACATCCATGGAGTTACTCACACACCTAGTCAGTCATGCAAAGAATCAATCACATCTCCATTTCCTCAACTATACAGTTATACACACCTTACGTATTCAAACATATACTAACACATATTTACTCTCTTATACAATCCTTGATACAAGTTCACAATGATTCATACAGTTTACTCACCTGTTGAGGTTTACTCACCTGTTGACTTTGTGGATTGAAGAGGGAGCTTTGGACTGCGAGCACGCTGGAGCTGCTCTTCCTTTAATCTCTTCACTCTACTCCTCGCGGAACCCGCTCCGCGGGTCCCGCTTCGCCCCTGGTTCTCTTTGTCTGCGCTGCTGGAAGTGCGCTGTGCCTGCAAGGAATCTTCTCGGACTGAGCCTCTGTGGCGGTGGTGAGGGCAGGGCTGCGAGCGTGGCCAGGCGAGGACTCCAAGTCCCAGGAGCGCCTGACCCTCGGCATCATCAGCAGCTGACCCGCTCTCCCTGCTGGCTCCTCCCCCGCCTCAGCGCGGCTAAAACCAGCGCGTCAGTTTCATTGTTGGTTTACTCACCTGTTGACTTTGTGGATTGAAAAGGGAGCTTTGGACTGCGAGCACGCTGGAGCTGCTCTTCCTTTAATCTCTTCACTCTACTCCTCGCGGAACCCGCTCCGCGGGTCCCGCTTCGCCCCTGGTTCTCTTTGTCTGTGCTGCTGGAAGTGCGCTGTGCCTGCAAGGAATCTTCTCGGACTGAGCCTCTGTGGCGGTGGTGAGGGCAGGGCTGCGAGCGTGGCCAGGCGAGGACTCCAAGTCCCAGGAGCGCCTGACCCTCGGCATCATCAGCAGCTGACCCGCTCTCCCTGCTGGCTCCTCCCCCGCCTCAGCGCGGCTAAAACCAGCACGTCAGTTTCATTGTTGGTTTACTCACCTGTTGACTTTGTGGATTGAAGAGGGAGCTTTGGACTGCGAGCACGCTGGAGCTGCTCTTCCTTTAATCTCTTCACTCTACTCCTCGCGGAACCCGCTCCGCGGGTCCCGCTTCGCCCCTGGTTCTCTTTGTCTGCGCTGCTGGAAGTGCGCTGTGCCTGCAAGGAATTTTCTCGGACTGAGCCTCTGTGGCGGTGGTGAGGGCAGGGCTGCGAGCGTGGCCAGGCGAGGACTCCAAGTCCCAGGAGCGCCTGACCCTCGGCATCATCAGCAGCTGACCCGCTCTCCCTGCTGGCTCCTCCCCCGCCTCAGCGCGGCTAAAACCAGCGCGTCAGTTTCATTGTTGGTTTACTCACCTGTTGACTTTGTGGATTGAAGAGGGAGCTTTGGACTGCGAGCACGCTGGAGCTGCTCTTCCTTTAATCTCTTCACTCTACTCCTCGCGGAACCCGCTCCGCGGGTCCCGCTTTTCCCCTGGTTCTCTTTGTCTGCGCTGCTGGAAGTGCGCTGTGCCTGCAAGGAATCTTCTCGGACTGAGCCTCTGTGGCGGTGGTGAGGGCAGGGCTGCGAGCGTGGCCAGGCGAGGACTCCAAGTCCCAGGAGCGCCTGACCCTCGGCATCATCAGCAGCTGACCCGCTCTCCCTGCTGGCTCCTCCCCCGCCTCAGCGCGGCTAAAACCAGCGCGTCAGTTTCATTGTTGGTTTACTCACCTGTTGACTTTGTGGATTGAAGAGGGAGCTTTGGACTGCGAGCACGCTGGAGCTGCTCTTCCTTTAATCTCTTCACTCTACTCCTCGCGGAACCCGCTCCGCGGGTCCCGCTTCGCCCCTGGTTCTCTTTGTCTGCGCTGCTGGAAGTGCGCTGTGCCTGCAAGGAATCTTCTCGGACTGAGCCTCTGTGGCGGTGGTGAGGGCAGGGCTGCGAGCGTGGCCAGGCGAGGACTCCAAGTCCCAGGAGCGCCTGACCCTCGGCATCATCAGCAGCTGACCCGCTCTCCCTGCTGGCTCCTCCCCCGCCTCAGCGCGGCTATAAATCTCCCTTGTGACACCGCATCGCGGGAGCGCGCGGGAGCGCGCCGGGAGAAGCCCGGGACAAGGGCGGGACCGTCTGAGGCCGTCAGAGGCTGAAGAAGGCTGGGCTGGGCCCCCTCCCTTTGATCTCCGGTATTAAATTTGTGTGACATTGCCTCTATAGACTTGTATTGTATCTCAGGGCTTGGATTTATATCTTACAATTTTTATTATTTTATTTTTACCCCTTAAATTCTGTCTCATGACGGCTAAAAAACTGCGCTCTGGGCGCGTGATTGTAGGGAGATCTGGGTCTAAAACCAAATCTAACCCCCTACGGAACAAAATTGCTTCTTCCATGCAATTAAAAGGCCAATGTCAGCTTTTCAATTTATGGGACAAAGGGAAAGATAAATCAACTGATCTGCAGTCCCCGAGTGAAATTCCAGGTTCTAATGGTTCGGTGCCTGTTAATAGGGTTATTGATGTTTCCTCTAGTTTGAGTTTGGTTGCTAGTCAATCCTTGCCTATTTCCGCTAGCCCCGAAGTACTAAGGGGCTCGCCTTTGTTTTCAAACAATTCACATTTGAAACAGAATGCTCCCCTTGAGTCTTCGGGTAGTATGCTCTTAAAATCTGACAGAATTGACCACCCCCAAGCAGCTCTCATGGAAGTCCCTAAAGTTTTAGTGAATACTGATCTTTTGTCAGCTGTGTCAGTTAAATCTCCTGTAATAGGAAATGATTTTACATTACCTGACATTGATTTAACAGCTCATAGGGTTCGGTGGGATCCCTACAGGGGAACTCTAAAGTTATGCCTAATTTAGAGGAAGCAATAACCATTTCAAGTACCGGTCCTCTAAGTAGCACACCATCTAATAAATTAGATTTTTCCCTTGCGCAATTAAATTTCACATCTTGTTCAGGTCCAGTGTTGAACAATTTAGCTGAGGGTTCTCCAAATATTAATGGGAGGTTAATTTCCAATTCATTGTCCTCTTTGGAATCTATTCTTTCTTCGATTTTGAGTTTACTTGAAAAATTTGTGGGAGGTTCGGAGTGTATTTTTGACACTGTAACGCAAATTTTGCAAGTTCTCTTGCTAAGTAAAAATGAGTTAGTGTCAGATCTCCCCATAACATCGGCTTCTCTGTTGGTGCCTCCAAAAATAAGCGCTCCTACCGCTTCGGCAGTTTTGGATTCAGCTCAATCTCCTCCTTTGACAGAAGGTCAAAAAGCAAAGAATCCTGTAGTGCTCCCAGCTGTCCCCAATCCTTCCAAAGTGGTTTCGGCTGGCGCTAATTGTATAGCTCCCATCAGTGATAAGATAGAGGTAATATCAACATCTCCACTCATTCTCAAAACTGAAATTCCCTCTCTCTTTCCTATATTCTCCTTGCCGTCAAACAAAGAAGAGGAGATTCCTAAAGTAAATATTGGATTGATGGAAAAAGTGAGTCCCCTGAAACACAAAAAGATCAAAATGAAGAAGAGGAAACCCATCCGAAGATTCTCCAAAAAAAGACAGAGAAAACTTCTTTTTGATAAGAATGCGGAATCAATACTAGAAGATTCTCCTCAGGTGGAGCAGTCTCCTACCTCTCATGTAGAAGCTAGGTTTGTTTCGCCTAAAGGGGACCCCCTGTCTACAGGTCTAGGTCCCATAAGTTTTACTAATCCTTTCCTTCCCAAGGTTTCCCAACCATCCGTTAATCCTTTTTCTTCATATTGTAATGCTATAGCAGGATCTTGCCAAGTTGTTTCTAAGGTTACTTCTCCTTCTGTCAATCCGCCCCTTATCTCTCTCAATCCTTCAGCAAGACCCTTTCAGTTTCCATCCTCAATTGCAGTTATTCCCCCAAAAGAAAAAATAAATGTAGACACTTTGTATCTTGATTTTTCTCCCTTATTTGAACAAGATTTAATTTTAAATAGATCTGCCCTACTGATCTGTTTTAAAGAGATCGAAAGTTTAAAATTAATTCAAACGTCCGATTTGGACGTTGTATTTCTCCTTAACTCCTTGGTAGGGAAATCTATAAGATCTACAAGGGTGAAATTCTATTCGAAAGTTGTGTTAAATCTTGTTCTACAGTGGGCGGAGGAATTACAAGTTAGAGGGATAGATGTCATGCCATACTTTGGGGAAAAACGTACTCAAAGTATTCTTGCCAATTCTTCACTATCACTTCCCTCTAATATGGGTGTGCTGTTGTCGGATTGGTCTAATCTTAGATCAGAGGACTTAAAAATTTGTGTGGCTAGGAATGAAAGGCAAGTTTCATATAAAAACCCTCCCCTTAAGCAGACAGTGAAGGATGATCAATCTAAATGGAGTTGGTTACCTGGAGTTTTAGCGAGTAAATCTGCTCCCTGTTCCAAACTACATTCTAATTTTTAACAGAGAGCTGAAATTTATCTCATGGAACACTGCCGGTTTCAAAGATTCTAAGGAGAAATTATGTTTCTTGCATTCTCAAAAGGCAGATATAATTTGTTTGCAAGAAACCTGGGTCGAAGGAAGATTAGCTTTGGAAAAAGATTACTTTGTTCTGGAAAATAGCGCAATCACCTCCAGAAGAGGCCATGCAAAGGGAGGATTAGCATGCTTGTTATCTAATAGATTGCAATGGAATTATTCACACTATCTCGATCCAGGGAAACTGTTTCAAGCAATAACCTTAAAAGATGTATTTGAGGATTGCCCTAATAGATCGTTGATTGTGATAAATATTTATATTCCCCCCAATTGTAGCTTTAATGCTGGTCTAAAAACTTTGTTCACTTTTTTAATTAAAGCGTTTGACATTTCCCCGGCTCCCCATGTGTTAATGTTTGGGGATTTGAATTGTAATATATCAAACTGTGGGTTGGAGTTGTTTAGAAATATTCTAATAGAAGAGTCTCTGAATATACCATCAGCCCAGTTACCTACCAAAATTAAAACTAACAAAAGAGGTAAACTTATTTTAGAAGGTCTACATAAAGTTGACTGCTTAATAGTAAATGGGAGTCTTCCGTCTGACACCCCGGCAGCTTATACGCATAAATCAAATAAGGGAAAATCTATTATTGATTTTATTATGGTAGATTATGCTTGTTTTTCCCTATTGCAGGATATGAAAGTCATTGAGTCTAACCTTAGTGACCATAATGCGTTGATGCTTTCAGTCTCCGTTAATCTCCCAAAAGTGGATCCGTGGAGTTTGGATACAGATTTTGTGAATTTTGATTCCAACTCAGGGAAATGTTTTTGGAACTCTTGTTCCTTTGAAAGTGTGGTGCCTCTTTTGTATTTTACTGTCGAGAATTTACCCCTTTGGGAAGGGAGAGAGTTGTTGAGTTTTGTTAACTTTTTAGAATCTGTAACGTCTAGAGCGAAAAAGAAACCAGGTGTGAAACAATCCTTTGCAGTCCCTCATCCCCTACGGGCTATAAACAGAGAAATAAACAAAGTTATAAGGGGGCAATTTTTATTCTTTACCCAAGAAGCTAAGACTAAGTTGTTTATTTTAAAAAGAAGGAGAGTTAGGCTTAAGGCCCGTTTAAAACGCTCCAAGGAAGATGCCCTCTGGATACAACTGAGGGAAGCTTCTTATAATGGCCAAGCCAAGACATTCTGGTCCTTAATTGGCAAAGGTTGTGGTACCAGAGCCAGTCCCACTCTTATTGCCATTGAGGAACAGGTGTGGGTTCATTATATCGAGAAGTTGTACAGTAACAATAATTCTCAAGTATACAATGCTGCATTTAATAATGTCTCACGTACATTTGACTGTCCAACGGAAAAGGAAATTGAATTTGCCATTAAGAATATGCGCTCCTCTGGTGC
Source organism: Lissotriton vulgaris (assembly GCF_964263255.1). NCBI lineage: Eukaryota > Metazoa > Chordata > Amphibia > Caudata > Salamandridae > Lissotriton > Lissotriton vulgaris. The sequence continues at coordinate 22,764 of NW_028254570.1, forward strand.
GATGGGTCCTGATAAAATCCCAATTTCAGTATTAAAACACCAGAGTGAACTTTGGAGCAAAATTCTCTTTCCAGTGTTTACATTTTGTTTTTCCAGTGGAACAGTCCCCCCTTCCTGGAAAGGAAGTATTATTGTTCCTTTATATAAAAAAGGGGCAAGAGATCTACCACAAAATTACCGTCAAATTGCTTTGCTTGATGCCATTGGTAAGGTTTTCGCAAAATGTGTTCTTACTTTAATGAACCAATGGGTATCTGAATATAAAATCCTCCCCATGGAACAAACAGGTTTCAGACAAAATCATGGAACTCTAGATAACTTGACGGCATTGCAAGTTATCACAGAAAAATATGTGAAAGTCCGTGGTGGGCAGGTATATGGCGCCTTTATTGACTTCTCCACCGCTTTTGATAAAGTAGATAGAATTTTGCTGTGGAGAAAGTTATTTGATTTAGGTATGCCCCCTTTTCTTATTAAGTTAATTCGCGCCCTTTATTCAGACACCTGGTGTAGAGTTCTACTTGGAGGTGAACGTGGTGTATCTAAAATAATTTCTACTTCCAATGGGTTGAAGCAAGGTTGCCTTTTGGCTCCTTTGCTATTTTCCCTATATACAGTTGACTTACCCGTCACCCTCTCTGCCTGCGCCGGTATTGCCCCGTCTTTGGGCGGAGTTCCAATTGCATGCCTTATGTATGCAGACGACATCTTGATTTTGGATCTCACCCCAAAGGGCCTGAACAATCGGTTGCAAGCACTCTCTGAATATGCTGAAAGTCATTTCCTATCGATAAACACGGCAAAAAGTAAAGTGATTTGCTTCTCTGGTAGAAAGAAGCCCAAATGCCTTAACTATCCTTGGGTTGTGGGGGGAAAAAAATTGGAAAGTGTGAAATCTTACACCTTCCTTGGTAAAATTGTCACATATAATTTAAGTGACAAATTACATATTGACAATAACTCTCGGAAGGCTATTTCACAGGGAAAGAGTTTAGTTTCCCTGTATAATGCCACAGGTAGAAGGCATTTCTCTATTCTTTTAGATGTTTTCAGAGCGAAAGTTCCTGCCTCCCTGTTATACGGAACAGAGTTAATTGATCTAAAAAAGTGGAGTTTTTTAAACTCAGCGGAAGGGAAAATTTTACGTAGTTTAATGTCTGTTGGTACAGCAAATTCGACTGCTTCCTTGAGACAGGAACTGGGTTTACGTAGTAGCTGGGTTCAAGGTCTGGCAAGTATCATACGTTGGGTAGTAGCTTTATCTAAAAGTGAGCCTAACACCTTAAGAGATCTTATAAAAAATGAATTATTAGGATCTTTTAATGATTTCTCCTTGATTGTAAAAAACTTCAGATTTGCCGTGTTACAATTGAAATTGGATGAGGAGACTCTATTTTCATTATCCTCTTATCAATTAAAAACCATTCTGAAGTCAGCCTAATGGGAATTGGGGTTTTGTCAGGATAGAGATTTTTGTCTAGCGAAAAAAGGTTGTACGCCTGTTATTGAGTCTTATACTTTGCGGAAAGCTCAACCTTATATGTACTGGAACATCTCCCATGGCGTTAGACGCCTTGTGTACTTATTAGGACAAAATTTGCTTCCGTTGAAAGTTCTACATGCCAGCTGGTATGGCCATTCGGCACGCTGTGATCTTTGTCAATTGTATGATCAGGACTTAGATCACGTTATGTTTGTTTGTCCTGCCCTGATGTCTTGCAGGCGTAGATGGTTAAGACCAATTTGCTTACAACTCAACATTTTATCTGCTTCTTCATTTAAGGCGGCCTTGATTAACCCACCTAATGAAATGTTTTCTTTTAAACTGTACAACTTTTTTAAATGCTTTTTGGACCTGTACTAGGATGTTTCTTCTTATTGTGATGGAATAACATCTTATGTATTTCTTGTTTTGTATGTATATTTTGTTTTATGTGGACCTCATAAAGAGTTCCTTATCATAATAAATAAACTTGGTCTCTCTCTTTTTTACAGCCACTCACACATTCACTGGCTCTTATGTTCAGTTATTTATATATGTCAACTCTCACATGGAGTGTGTTTTACATATGTACTTACTTTGACATGTAGCACTGAGATATCCATTCACTCACCAATATACTCATGCACACAGTCAACTGTCCATACAGCTGTTTCTACATGCACTTTTGAACCCATACACCTAGGGAATCAACTGCTCACACATCTATGCACAGAGTTATACACCTCCCAGCCACCCACACACATACTCAGTCTCCCATACAAATACTTGGGCAACCATTCAATAACCCATATAGTTACTGATATAGCTACTGATTTAAACATGCAGCAGTTTACAGAACAACATAAATAATGATTGCCAAATTAAGACACTTTAATCACTAACCCATACACTCAGTGAGACACATTTAATCATTCTCTCATACAGTCAGTCATGCACCTACTAAATCCTTCATCCAGACACTTATACATCCACTCATTCTTCAATATGTAAGACATATTTTAACTTTACAGAAACATACAGTCACTGGGTGTTGTCATCAGTGATGTCATCAGTGATGTCATTTGAGATGTCATCAGTGATGTCATCAGTGATGTCACTGACCATGTCATGAATGATGTAATATGTGACATCATTAGCAGTGGATTGCGGGTCCGCGATATATAGTTAGTGCAACTAACTATATATGGAATTTCAATGGTTTTGTGCAAATAAAATAAGGTTTTTTAAATGCTAATCCCTAACTATATATGGTCTATAACCTATGGTTTTTTCAGTGAGTTTTCAAGGTTTTGTAAATGCAAATTCCTAACTATATATGGTCTATAACCTATGGTTTTTTCTGTGAATAAATATATATATATATATATATATATATATATATATATATATATATATATATATATATATATATATATATATATATCCAAATGTAATTGCAGGCTCTGAACCCCTGCCTCTTGCAGCGGAGGGCCTGGACGGGGCAGCCACTCCCCAAATCTCCAAAAAACAATTCCACACGATACAAAACAGGAATGTCCAGGCCAGCTTTGCAGTTATCCAAGAGCTTTTATTTTAGCTCCTACTCGAGTAGGAGCTAAAATAAAAGCTCTTGGATAACTGCAAAGCTGGCCTGGACATTCCTGTTTTGTATCGTGTGGAATTGTTTTTTGGGGATATATATATATATATATATATATATATATATATATATTTTTTTTTTTTTTATTGAAAGACTGGGCGGCGTATACTGCAGATATGAGCAAAGGAATGTTGCTTATGTTGATTAAATACGCCTGGAGCGATAGGGAGAAAGCCCTCGCTGAGATCCAGAGACTGGAGGACCTCATTGGAAAAGGAAAAAGATACTAAGATGGTGGAAGATCTGCGTGAATTAATGATGAAAAGATTAAAAGACTATGAAAGTGGTATAAAGAAACGCAAACAAACCAAATTCCAAAGGGATGAACAAGATTACCTGACAGGTAGAATCTTGACTTTTGCGAAAAAGTTTGACACAACAAGGAAGAGATTAGCGCAGGGGACCCTGCCTACTAGCAAAGCTGTAACTTCCAAGTCTGACGCATCTATGTCAGAGGATGAATCATTGAGAGGTGACAAAGGGAAAAAGAAAGGACCACCCACTACAACTGTGGATCCTTTTTTAGACGAGTACGAGGTCCTCAAAGAGACACGACATCGCCCCCAAGGCCAAACACCACAGAAACCTCAACAAAAAAGAGGAAAACAAGGCAGGGCGGGAGGGGCAGGAGTAAACACGCAAGTGACGCAACCAATGGTGACTCGCAGCAGGGGCAGGAGAGGGAGATGGTAAGGGATGAACAAACCATAGTGAACCTCTCTGAAAGAAAATTAAACGCCCATGAAGAAAATGTTCTGAAAAGAGGATTAACTTTTTGTCCCACATCCAAATTCGACCCAGTACAAACACGAATAGATATATTCAAGTTTGTAAGGAAGCTAAAGCTACAAAAAATATTCGCACAGAAAACCCAATCTGGAATAGAAGGACCTCTTGAAATAACTGGGGCCACTGGTACCACTCTCAGGGACAATGACTTGCCATTGCTCGTAACCACCCATGACTTGGCGGAAATAGGTGAAGTACCTAGTACCATGGAGGTACTACAAAGAGAAGAGATTACGCAAGTCAGAGACCCCAGTAATTTGAAACGCAAATCTAGATTCCTGCCCCATATAACACATGACGCAATAGACGTCTTTAATGACGCTATCCTCCAAGATCTGGAAGCAATGTCCAACAAAAATCTGGAATTGAACAGGAACAATTCGAATATCTCTCGGCTGGAATGGGAAGCCATCAAAACATTAAAGGAGGATACAACAATTGAAATCAAGCCCTCGGACAAGGGGGGAAATATTGTGACCTTCAGCAAAAATCAATATAAACAAGAGGCTCTACGACAATTCCAGGACAGGAACTGTTATACCATCATAAACAGAAAAGACTTTGTAAAATGCACCATTGACTATCATGCTCTATTGAAGGGGTTGAGGGATGAAGGGATGCTGAATAAACATGAATATGAATATCTACATTGTGAGCACCCAATAATTCCAACGTTCTATCACCTCCCCAAGGTGCACAAAGACATGAAAAATCCTCCGGGGAGACCCATTGTCTCCTCAATAGGGAGCCTCCTGGAGAACACTTCAAGGTTTATTGACACCTACTTAGCCCCCTTTGTTAAGGACTTACCCTCCTATGTCAGGGACACCCAAGACTTTATAAGATTGATTGACGGCATCGAGTGGGAGCCGGATATGCTTTTAATTACCCTCGATGTGGCCAATCTCTATACCTGCATAGAACATCAAGATGGTGTCCTGGCAATGAAATGGTTTTTAGGCATGAAAAATATGAAGCACCATCAACATAATTGTATGCTGTTAAAGATGGCTGAGTTTTGTCTCAATAATAACGTCTTTCTTTTTGCAGGAAATATGTACAGACAAACCAGGGGGACTGCCATGGGTATGTGCTTCGCCCCCAGCTACGCGAACTTGTTCGTGGGCTGGTGGGAGAAGCACGCGGCCTGGGGGGGGACCAACGAGAAATGGTTGGACCAGATTATGATCTGGGCAAGATATATAGAGGACCTGTTTGTCGTATGGCGGGGCGATAGGTCCTCGGCTGAGGACTACATTACGTCCCTGAACAACAACAATCTCAATTTGAGATTTACGAGCAACATTAGCGACAGGACAGTATACTATCTTGATCTGGAAGTCTTCGTGAAAGGAAGCTCTCTACTAACTAAATTGTACCGCAAGCCCACAGCGGGCAATACCGTATTACATGCGGATAGTCATAACCCCAGGAGTATGATAAGAAATATCCCCTTTGGGGAACTACTCCGCCTTAAAAGGAATTGTACAGATCCGGAAGATTTCTTACAGGCTCGGGATGAAGCGGTACATAGATTCAAAGATAGAGGGTACTCAAAGGCAATGCTAGCGAGTGCAATAAGTAGAGCTGACCTCCTAGAAAGAAAAGACTTGATGAAAAGTAAAGAGAAGGAGGTAGTAACGGAGGGGAGCGCCAGAATGATAACCAAATTCAATATGAGATCTAGCGAATTAGTGGCTATATTCAACAAAAATTGGCACATCTTGCATACTGATCCAATAAGGAAACACACTCTACCCCCCAGACCCTCTGTAACTTACAGAAGATGCAAATCTTTAAGTGACCATCTGACTGACAGCCACTTTAAAGATTCCCCTAAAACATCAAATAAGAAACCAGTTTGCGGCTTCTATCCTTGCATGCATTGCAAGGCTTGCAAGTATAGTAGAAAACGCACAAAATATGATGGAAGACCCAATGATCCACGTCCTACTAGAATCATCACAAAATTACTGAATTGCAATTCAGAATATGTGGTTTATTGCCTGGAATGCCCGTGCTCCAAGAGATACATTGGCAGTACAATCAATCAGGCCAAGAAACGTATCCTGGAGCACATGCGAGCAATAACAAACAGGGATAAGAGCTACCCTGTGGCCCGCCATTTCGAGGCCTACCACAATAGCAATAGGGATCTATTGTCTTACTTTCTTATCGACCAACTGGATAGGAAAGAACGGGGTGGTGATAAAATCAGAGCACTGCGAGCCTTGGAGTCAAGGTATATCATTGACCTCCAAAGTATGCAGCCGAGAGGTCTGAACAACGACGAGGAATTATGGGTCCATCTGGAATAAAGAGGGGTTAACTAGGAAGAAAAAACTGTTACTGTTTTGCATTACAAGAGTGGCGCAACTGTACAAGAAAACTTGCCCATACAGGGCACAATTGAAAAGCAGGGAATAATGTGTCCAATAAATATGCCCATACAGGGCTAGAAACCTTATCCACATACACATATAGGATTACTAATGGTACCTGGACGCCCATGATGCAAATGTAATTCGGGGCGAGACATAGTTCTGTCAAACACTGTGTACATGGAAATAACCAGTGGTACCCTAATGAACTAAAAATGTTGTATGTGTGATTGATGAATTGCTATTTTTAACATTTTGGACGACACAATGTTTTTAAAACACATGAGCACTTTCTATTCACCATTTACCTCACCAAACATGTATTGTACATAGTATATTGAATATGATGTTTGCACTTTATAAGATGGCCGCCGATTTGGCGAGATTAAGTCCTCTTTCCATGTTGAGGAGGAGGTGGGGATAAAATGGTGTTCCTTTGCACAACCTGGTTGACACTGACGAAGCCCTAGTGGCGAAACGCGTTTGTCGAGGGGGCAGGGGGTCTGCCTAATAAAATTCTTTTGCTGGACAATAGACTCTGAGTGCCGTCCATCTTTCGTTGGATAACGAAGTGTCTCGTACATATATATATATATATATATATATATATATATATATATATATTTTTTTTTTTTTCACTTGTATTGTACGAGTGAAATGTCCAACTAACAATAACATCCCTGAAACCTGTGGTTTTTTCAGTGAAAAAAAAATATATATATATTTGTACATTTTCATGTATGCAATTATAAAATAAATTAAAATTAATAGTTTATTAATTGTTTTAAAGTAAATATATATATTGCATTTTATATATTTTAGTTTACATTATTTTATGACATTTCTTTGTTATATTTGTTAAAATATATGTTAAATCAGATTTCTTTTTTATGGTAGTTTTATTATTTATTATATTTAATATTATTTTTTATACATATAATAAAATCGATATTTTGTACAACTATAGTTTTTTACATTGATATTTTTTTTCCAATCGTTTTGTACTTACCATTTATTATAAATATAGGATGCGTTTTCGGACCCCCCTTTTTTATCGGCCCCCGCTTGACGAATCCCCCCCCCGAAACTTTTTGGGAAGGAGCGGAGCGCAGCGAGGCAAATTTAAGGAAAATTACAGGCTGATCCCTCAATCGGCGCCAAAGTTATTCCCAATAGAATGTTCGGCATTTCCTATGGTAACTAGGTCCTAACTAAATATACCTACTGGCTATCGCCAGTAGGTAATATATATATATATATATTCACTGAAAAAACCATAGGTTTCACACCAGTTATAGTTAGGTGGAAATTTTACTTGCATAAAACCATTGAAATTCCCACGTTATAGTTAGTTGGACTCACTATAACTTGCGCGTGCAATGCACTGCTGATGACGTCACATATTACATCACTCATGACATGGTCAGTGACATCACTCATGACATCACTGATGACATCTCAAATGACATCACTGATGACAACATCCTTGTTACAAAGTGGCAGACCTCCTATCAGCATAAAATAACCTTTGACACATTCAAAAATAGAAACTAACATTTTCTTAAAAAAGGAGAAACCAATACCAATTACAACAACTTATTAGGTAATTCCAACATCTACATGCACATCCACTCATTCACCAGCAGTTCTATATAGTCACTCATGCATGTACTTACTCATCATATGTACTCATACACCTATACATCCTCTTACACACTAATACTCATCCATATAGTTACTCACACACAAATTCACACATGCAAATAAACTATCAAAAAACCATTTACTTGATTATACTGCTATATACACACCACTACACATACTTCTACCGAAACTGAAACATATTTACTCTCTTAAACAATCAATTATAAAAACACATACTCACTAACCCATCCATACACACAATCATCCACCCATACAGTCTTGCACACATGCTGTCTTCAAAATACATACAAATAGTGAGTCAATCATTCATGCATCTGTGCTCTAAGTAATATCCCCCACCGAACCATACAGACACTGATACTGATACTCAAAAAAACAACTAATAACCCATATACACACTCATGTGGAGAAGTGTGGCTCAGGGGTTAGAGGCGGCAGACCCGGAAGCTGAGATCGGCCCTGGACCAGGGTTCAATTCCCCGCCTCGACGGGGCTTGGGCTCAATAATTCCACGGACTCGATAATTCTCGCTCCGGTGCCTACTCGACTCACGGGTTCACACTCTGCGACTCTGGGAAATAGCTTGCTTAATCTCCACAACGGCCCCTCGCGGCGGGATGCCTGGCTTTCACCTTGTGGATACCCTGCCGGGGTTATCTCACAGGGGAATACCAGGACGGGTTCCCTAAGCAAGCGCTTAGATGCCTGCGATGTGGGTGGTTTGCGCTATATAAATACATGTACATTTACATGTAGCTACTCACCAACCCATGCAGCCATTTATACACAAAGTGAGACACAGATACAGATATTTAAATATTTAAACATTACTTGCTAATATATGTATTCACTAAGATACATTTGATTAGGCAGGTAACCAATCAATTTTACACAAAAAAACATCCATTTAGACATTTATTTACCCATTTATTCTTCAATGTTAAAAACACGTTTTGGGACCCCCCTTTGTTCTCGGCCCCTGCTTGACGAAACCCCCCCAAACTTTTAGGGGACGCTCAGAAACAAAATGCGCCATTTTCCTGAAAATTTCAGCCCATTCTGTCCATCAACGCCAAAGTTATTCAACATAGAATCTTCAGAAATCCCTATTCAAAAAAACCCTAACTATATATACCTACTGGCGACTGCCAGTAGGTTATGTATATATATATATATATATATATATATATATATATATCCACAATTATGGCTCAATACTGTAATCCAACGGCGCTCATCCACCGGTGCTGACTTCAAAGCAGAGCCCCGCTTTCTTAAATTCACCAAAAGCTATCGATCGATAGCATAAGTCAGCACTCACCACAGAAATTCTTTCCTCAATTATCACGGTTTATTTGGAAGCAGCATGCATCACATAGCACCAACGCGTTTCGCAACCCACTGTTGCTTGATCACGGTAATGATACAATGTTACAGTTCCATTTTGTATTTAGAAAAAAAACGCTACAAACTCAAAACAATGACATCACTTCCTGTCAATTACAGGAAGTGGCTGGGAAATGTAGTTTTGGTCATAGGAACGAGTGTATCTTTAGGGAAACAGCGAATTCATTTATAAACAAAAATGTGTTATATTCTGTAAATCATACAATTCTCAGGTAATCTCAAACTCTTTGTGCACAGTAGGATCATTATTACTCATTGGTGATTTTGGTAACGGCACACGGAGACCTTTAAATGCAGGCAATTCGAAGTGCCATCTGGTGGACAAATTAATTATGACCACACAACTGAAATTAAGCTCTCTGGTGAGCATGTTACATTAATTTCAACTCAAATAAAGCCCTCTGGTGGGCTAGACGTCATATCTTAATTATATAGAACCCATTTTGTCTATTTTGGTCCCCGTACTCAGTTTCTCGATCCCGTGGTCGACCCTAATATTGCTTCATATGGATCTCTTATTCAGTTATTACCTGATGTGGTATTCCTACTGTTAACTGTACACATACGCTGTTATGCATTGTCCCAACCACATTATCCACTCATATCTGTAAATTCCTTAAAATTCTATTAGACTCTGTATCTTGTTACCAAAGAAAATTAATTCAGTACACAACCAGATCTCATATTGATTACATCATCATAAATGTACATAGAGCTCCTCGCTCTGATTAAGACCCCAGGGGCTCATTGTTCGGAAATTGAGAATTTGTCTAGATTCTCTGCATCTAAGTTGTTTTTCTTGGTCCCCGCCCCTTTCATGTGGTAAGACACATTCCAATGCATATGTCTTCAAGAGTTTCCAGTCACTGTTGTGCATTAGTTCCATGTGTTTGGCGACCGCGTTGTTCTTATCTTTATTCACTGTCGCTCTGATGTGCTCAAGGATACGTAGTTTAAATTGTTTCTTCGTACTCCCGATATATTTTAGAGCACATGGGCACTCAATCACGTATACTACGTGAGTGCTCGTACAGTCTATCAACTGGTTGATCTTCCACAATTTGTTGTTGGGTAAGTTCACTTCTTTCTTATTTATTGCAATTTGACAGACCTTACACCGTTGGCATTTGATAAAGCCTTTCGTGTTCATCCATTGAATGCCCTTTTTCTTTTTTGATTTATCCTGGAAATGGCTCTGTATCAACCTATCTTTAAGATTCTTAGCTCGACGATATGTGACTACTGGATGATTACCCATTACTTTGCCCACAGTTTGATCTAATTGCAGTAATTTCCAGTTCTTTCTGAGAGTATTGACAATTTGTTTTGATTCTCTCGTATAGTCTAGAATTAATCTCACTTTTCTTTCATTAGGTATTTTGTTCTGAGTGGTGTTTGTTGCAGATTTTTTAGTAGTCAAGGCATCTTCTCTTTTTTTCTGGTTTGCTCTTTGCCACCCTTTTTCAATGATAGCTTTGTGGTATCCTCTGGTTTTAAATCTCTGCGCCATGCTCTCACTTTTTGCTCTCCATTCTTTCTCTTCTGAGCAAATTCTTCGTGCTCTTAAAAACTCTCCATACGGTATGTTCTCCTTGACAGAAGGTTTGTGAAAGCTGTCAAAGTGTAAGATTGAGTTAGTTGCCGTATCTTTTCTATGGAGTGTTGTCTCCACTTTGTTGTCTTGAATGTAGATCTCTGTATCCAGAAAAATTGCTCTGTCTTTGCTGACGTGATACGTGAAGCGAATATTTGAGGTTGAGGAATTCAAAATTTGGAAATAATTCTCAAATTCACAAGCCGTTCCTTCCCAAATTATAAAAAGATCGTCTATGTATCTTATCCATTTCGCTATCTTTTCAACATAGAAATCATTATCAGAGTGCCAGGCAATTTGTTGCTCCCACCACCCCATTGTGAGACATGCATATGCTGGGCTGAATGAGAAACCCATGGCACAGCCATGGATTTGCTGGTAAATTTCATCCCCGAATAAGAACACATTTTGAGTAAGGCACATCTCCACCATGTCAATCAACATCTGGTTGTGTTGGTTCAAATGGATATCTCGTTCTTTTAAGAAAAAAGCACAAGCATTCAATCCGATGTCATTATCAATATTTGTGTACAACGACACAACGTCCATTGTTATAAGTAGGTAGTTCGCTTGCCATGGGAGGTCCTCTAGATGTTTCAATAGGTCTGTTGTGTCACGTAAGTAAGAGCTTAAGCTGGTAACAAACGGCAAGAGGAAGAAATCAATGTAATTTGCAATTGGTTCCATGAGGGACCCCTTCGATGACACAATGGGTCTCCCTGGTGGTTTTAGTGGGTTCTTGTGCACTTTCGGAAGAAAGTAGATAGTGGCCATTTTTGGATGGTCTGTGCACAAAAATTTCCTTTCATCTATGTCGATTAGATTTTGGTTGTTCCATACTTGAAGTTTTTGATCCAATTTTTCTTTGAATATCTTAGTTGGATTAGATTCTAGTTTTCTGTAATATTTTTTGTTGTCCAACTGTAGATGTGCCTCAGCCATGTAGTCGATTGTGTTTAGAATGACAATATTCCCGCCTTTATCGGCTGATTTTATAGTTATTGTTTTGTCATCTTTTAAGTTGTTCAACGCAATTCTTTCGTCTTTTGTTAGGTTGTCTTTATACTTGAAACCCTTAATTTTGTAGATATCTTTGACAATGGCCTCTTGAAATAGGTCAATCTTGTTCCCCTGAGGCAATTGGGGATAGAATTTGGAGGGAGCTTTCATCCCACTCAATCCTGCGCCCTTTTGGTGTACTGTTTGCGATTCTGAGATGATATCACCCTCATTGTCTGTGTCCAAGTTGGTAAGTACTGTTAAAGCCGGTAAATCCGCCGCGGTTAGACTTTGTTCTATGTTGGTTTCATTGGTTCGTTTTTGGTTTTTATTCTTTACATATGTTGCCATTTTTTCATTTTCCTCAAAGATTTTCATGAGTTTTATTTTTCTGATATATTTATATATATCTATTCTTGTCTGTGCCATATCCATTGATTCTGATGGACAAAACGTTATCCCTTTTTTTAGTAAAGATGTTTCATGTTCATTGATGTTTTTATGAGACAAATTCAAAACCACTAACTCATCTTGTATTGTGTTGTTTATTTGCCCTTCTTCTGGCGCATTGATCTCGTTTCTGTACCTATCGTTTCTGATCCATCTTTTTCTCCTTTGTCCCCTTCTGGTTGTCTTTTTTGTGATGTTCCTGATCTGGGTACCCATCTGCGCCCTTGACCTCTTCCTCTGACACTTTGGTTTTGATTGAACTCCCATGTCCTTTGTTCTAATACCAGTCTCATATCTCCTAAAAAATCCTTGTTAGTTGAATCCGGGTTCTGCACTCCATCTTCACTTGTTCCCGTGGAGGTCAATGATGTCGCACTTGATGAACTTTGTTTATTCAGACCTTTACGTTGTTTTTTGAAAATATCAAATTTTCTGGCATATGTAAAGATGCATCCATTGGTGTAATCCTCTTCATCTCTTTGAAATTTAGATTGCTTGCGGTTTCTTACTACTTCTTCATGTTTGTTTACATACTTTTCCAACTCTTCCTTGAACTTTGTTTGTTCTGGGGTGAGTTCTAAAAGCGCTAGTTCTTTCTCCAATTCTGCCAATTCCTCCTTTATTTTGGTTAGTGAGACTTCTAGATGTTTTATCAGAATTTTGATTAGTCCCAAGGATGATTCTAGTATATATTCACCCCATTCATTCAGTAATTCATCCGACACATCTTGTTGGCTGGGCATCAGTGAAATCCGCAGTCCTCTTGGGACCCTTTTTACTTCAATATATTTTTTCAATGTGATTAGTTCCCACCACTTATTGATTTCTTTCTTGCTTAGTCTCTCCCACATCTTAAGCTTGCTTTTAGTATCCGATTTCTCATCTTTATTTTTATTTTTATTTTTTTCTTTGTCAGTTTCTGTTTTTCTTTGTTCAAAGAAACGTGAGTCTAGTAGTTCAGTTCTCTCAGCGTCTCGTTTATCCATTATATATCACACAAAAACGATGTGCTGGTGCTGCTTCGGAGAAAACTACCGACGTACTTGTTCTCCTTTGTTTTCTCTTCTAATACCGTTTATTTGCCCTCCTGTTTCTTTTGTGTATACAGGAGCAAAAAATGGGAAATTCTGTGTGTGAGAAAAGACGTACTGAGTAATTACTGTGTCCAAATTATTTCTCCGCTTCTGTGTATTGTACACATTCCATTGCGGTATAATATTTATCCAGTATTTCCGACGACTCCAATTCACAATGAAACCAAACCCATTACTTTTTGCAACCAGCTCTGTGACCCAGAAACGTATGTCGGAAGTACCGCGTCACAGTTTCCCGTGCTTACCTCCACCTTCCGATGTCGGTCCGCCAGGTCCTGTGCGTTTCCCTCGTCCCAAACGCTCCGTGTCTCTGCTGATGAGTTTCACTGGGTTGGCGTTCACCAGGATCACTCCGTAAAATCCACAATTATGGCTCAATACTGTAATCCAACGGCGCCGTTGGATTACAGTATTGAGCCATAATTGTGGATTTTACGGAGTGATCCTGGTGAACGCCAACCCAGTGAAACTCATCAGCAGAGACACGGAGCGTTTGGGACGAGGGAAACGCACAGGACCTGGCGGACCGACATCGGAAGGTGGAGGTAAGCACGGGAAACTGTGACGCGGTACTTCCGACATACGTTTCTGGGTCACAGAGCTGGTTGCAAAAAGTAATGGGTTTGGTTTCATTGTGAATTGGAGTCGTCGGAAATACTGGATAAATATTATACCGCAATGGAATGTGTACAATACACAGAAGCGGAGAAATAATTTGGACACAGTAATTACTCAGTACGTCTTTTCTCACACACAGAATTTCCCATTTTTTGCTCCTGTATACACAAAAGAAACAGGAGGGCAAATAAACGGTATTAGAAGAGAAAACAAAGGAGAACAAGTACGTCGGTAGTTTTCTCCGAAGCAGCACCAGCACATCGTTTTTGTGTGATACATAATGGATAAACGAGACGCTGAGAGAACTGAACTACTAGACTCACGTTTCTTTGAACAAAGAAAAACAGAAACTGACAAAGAAAAAAATAAAAATAAAAATAAAGATGAGAAATCGGATACTAAAAGCAAGCTTAAGATGTGGGAGAGACTAAGCAAGAAAGAAATCAATAAGTGGTGGGAACTAATCACATTGAAAAAATATATTGAAGTAAAAAGGGTCCCAAGAGGACTGCGGATTTCACTGATGCCCAGCCAACAAGATGTGTCGGATGAATTACTGAATGAATGGGGTGAATATATACTAGAATCATCCTTGGGACTAATCAAAATTCTGATAAAACATCTAGAAGTCTCACTAACCAAAATAAAGGAGGAATTGGCAGAATTGGAGAAAGAACTAGCGCTTTTAGAACTCACCCCAGAACAAACAAAGTTCAAGGAAGAGTTGGAAAAGTATGTAAACAAACATGAAGAAGTAGTAAGAAACCGCAAGCAATCTAAATTTCAAAGAGATGAAGAGGATTACACCATTGGATGCATCTTTACATATGCCAGAAAATTTGATATTTTCAAAAAACAACGTAAAGGTCTGAATAAACAAAGTTCATCAAGTGCGACATCATTGACCTCCACGGGAACAAGTGAAGATGGAGTGCAGAACCCGGATTCAACTAACAAGGATTTTTTAGGAGATATGAGACTGGTATTAGAACAAAGGACATGGGAGTTCAATCAAAACCAAAGTGTCAGAGGAAGAGGTCAAGGGCGCAGATGGGTACCCAGATCAGGAACATCACAAAAAAGACAACCAGAAGGGGACAAAGGAGAAAAAGATGGATCAGAAACGATAGGTACAGAAACGAGATCAATGCGCCAGAAGAAGGGCAAATAAACAACACAATACAAGATGAGTTAGTGGTTTTGAATTTGTCTCATAAAAACATCAATGAACATGAAACATCTTTACTAAAAAAAGGGATAACGTTTTGTCCATCAGAATCAATGGATATGGCACAGACAAGAATAGATATATATAAATATATCAGAAAAATAAAACTCATGAAAATCTTTGAGGAAAATGAAAAAATGGCAACATATGTAAAGAATAAAAACCAAAAATGAACCAATGAAACCAACATAGAACAAAGTCTAACCGCGGCGGATTTACCGGCTTTAACAGTACTTACCAACTTGGACACAGACAATGAGGGTGATATCATCTCAGAATCGCAAACAGTACACCAAAAGGGCGCAGGATTGAGTGGGATGAAAGCTCCCTCCAAATTCTATCCCCAATTGCCTCAGGGGAACAAGATTGACCTATTTCAAGAGGCCATTGTCAAAGATATCTACAAAATTAAGGGTTTCAAGTATAAAGACAACCTAACAAAAGACGAAAGAATTGCGTTGAACAACTTAAAAGATGACAAAACAATAACTATAAAATCAGCCGATAAAGGCGGGAATATTGTCATTCTAAACACAATCGACTACATGGCTGAGGCACATCTACAGTTGGACAACAAAAAATATTACAGAAAACTAGAATCTAATCCAACTAAGATATTCAAAGAAAAATTGGATCAAAAACTTCAAGTATGGAACAACCAAAATCTAATCGACATAGATGAAAGGAAATTTTTGTGCACAGACCATCCAAAAATGGCCACTATCTACTTTCTTCCGAAAGTGCACAAGAACCCACTAAAACCACCAGGGAGACCCATTGTGTCATCAAAGGGGTCCCTCATGGAACCAATTGCAAATTACATTGATTTCTTCCTCTTGCCGTTTGTTACCAGCTTAAGCTCTTACTTACGTGACACAACAGACCTATTGAAACATCTAGAGGACCTCCCATGGCAAGCGAACTACCTACTTATAACAATGGACGTTGTGTCGTTGTACACAAATATTGATAATGACATCGGATTGAATGCTTGTGCTTTTTTCTTAAAAGAACGAGATATCCATTTGAACCAACACAACCAGATGTTGATTGACATGGTGGAGATGTGCCTTACTCAAAATGTGTTCTTATTCGGGGATGAAATTTACCAGCAAATCCATGGCTGTGCCATGGGTTTCTCATTCAGCCCAGCATATGCATGTCTCACAATGGGGTGGTGGGAGCAACAAATTGCCTGGCACTCTGATAATGATTTCTATGTTGAAAAGATAGCGAAATGGATAAGATACATAGACGATCTTTTTATAATTTGGGAAGGAACGGCTTGTGAATTTGAGAATTATTTCCAAATTTTGAATTCCTCAACCTCAAATATTCGCTTCACGTATCACGTCAGCAAAGACAGAGCAATTTTTCTGGATACGGAGATCTACATTCAAGACAACAAAGTGGAGACAACACTCCATAGAAAAGATACGGCAACTAACTCAATCTTACACTTTGACAGCTTTCACAAACCTTCTGTCAAGGAGAACATACCGTATGGAGAGTTTTTAAGAGCACGAAGAATTTGCTCAGAAGAGAAAGAATGGAGAGCAAAAAGTGAGAGCATGGCGCAGAGATTTAAAACCAGAGGATACCACAAAGCTATCATTGAAAAAGGGTGGCAAAGAGCAAACCAGAAAAAAAGAGAAGATGCCTTGACTACTAAAAAATCTGCAACAAACACCACTCAGAACAAAATACCTAATGAAAGAAAAGTGAGATTAATTCTAGACTATACGAGAGAATCAAAACAAATTGTCAATACTCTCAGAAAGAACTGGAAATTACTGCAATTAGATCAAACTGTGGGCAAAGTAATGGGTAATCATCCAGTAGTCACATATCGTCGAGCTAAGAATCTTAAAGATAGGTTGATACAGAGCCATTTCCAGGATAAATCAAAAAAGAAAAAGGGCATTCAATGGATGAACACGAAAGGCTTTATCAAATGCCAACGGTGTAAGGTCTGTCAAATTGCAATAAATAAGAAAGAAGTGAACTTACCCAACAACAAATTGTGGAAGATCAACCAGTTGATAGACTGTACGAGCACTCACGTAGTATACGTGATTGAGTGCCCATGTGCTCTAAAATATATCGGGAGTACGAAGAAACAATTTAAACTACGTATCCTTGAGCACATCAGAGCGACAGTGAATAAAGATAAGAACAACGCGGTCGCCAAACACATGGAACTAATGCACAACAGTGACTGGAAACTCTTGAAGACATATGCATTGGAATGTGTCTTACCACATGAAAGGGGCGGGGACCAAGAAAAACAACTTAGATGCAGAGAATCTAGACAAATTCTCAATTTCCGAACAATGAGCCCCTGGGGTCTTAATCAGAGCGAGGAGCTCTATGTACATTTATGATGATGTAATCAATATGAGATCTGGTTGTGTACTGAATTAATTTTCTTTGGTAACAAGATACAGAGTCTAATAGAATTTTAAGGAATTTACAGATATGAGTGGATAATGTGGTTGGGACAATGCATAACAGCGTATGTGTACAGTTAACAGTAGGAATACCACATCAGGTAATAACTGAATAAGAGATCCATATGAAGCAATATTAGGGTCGACCACGGGATCGAGAAACTGAGTACGGGGACCAAAATAGACAAAATGGGTTCTATATAATTAAGATATGACGTCTAGCCCACCAGAGGGCTTTATTTGAGTTGAAATTAATGTAACATGCTCACCAGAGAGCTTAATTTCAGTTGTGTGGTCATAATTAATTTGTCCACCAGATGGCACTTCGAATTGCCTGCATTTAAAGGTCTCCGTGTGCCGTTACCAAAATCACCAATGAGTAATAATGATCCTACTGTGCACAAAGAGTTTGAGATTACCTGAGAATTGTATGATTTACAGAATATAACACATTTTTGTTTATAAATGAATTCGCTGTTTCCCTAAAGATACACTCGTTCCTATGACCAAAACTACATTTCCCAGCCACTTCCTGTAATTGACAGGAAGTGATGTCATTGTTTTGAGTTTGTAGCGTTTTTTTTCTAAATACAAAATGGAACTGTAACATTGTATCATTACCGTGATCAAGCAACAGTGGGTTGCGAAACGCGTTGGTGCTATGTGATGCATGCTGCTTCCAAATAAACCGTGATAATTGAGGAAAGAAATTCTGTGGTGAGTGCTGACTTATGCTATCGATTGATAGCTTTTGGTGAATATATATATATATATATATATATATATATATATATATATATATATATATATATATATATATATATATATATATATATATATATATATATATGATATATATGATCAAGGGCAGTTCCTGCCCGAAACGCGTCATGCCTATCCTAACCTGTGATGGATAATAAACCTATGCTGTAAACACTCGAAGAGCCGTGTGGTGGTCCGTATTTTTCTGTGGTCGCAACCTTTGGAGCATATATATCACCTACTGGCGTCTCGCCAGTAGGTATATATAGTTAGGATTTTTTCCCTATGGGGTTTTTGAAAATTCTATGTCTAATAACTTTGGCGTTGCTAGGTCTCAATATATGTGCTCCAGTGGATTTTGAGAAATTAACGTTCAAAACAAGATATATATCTGTAACAGCGCTCCGGGCTGCGCTCCGGTCCGCTTACTTTTCGCGAAATGGAACTTTGTGATGCGAAGCTGATTGGCTCCCCGGTGTCTGTCAACATTCTAAACAGTCCGGAGCGGCCGCCATTTTTATCTCTCGGTAGGATCGAGAGAGAAGAAGAAGTGAAAAACGAAGGGGGAATTTAATGAAAGGTATACTCCTCTTGACCCCCTAGGAATGTTGTTGGGGTTATTAAAGGGTCCCGTTGGGAAAATACAAAAAAAATTATTTTTCACGGTAGAAGCGCATCCCGGGCTGCGAACTGGGCCGCAAACTGGTAGCGAAACGGGAATTTGCCATTTTGTGCTTAGTTTTAATTAAATTACTAGGTATAAGGGGGTGCGGGAGACGTATCCTAATCCCTTATGTTTTCTGAGGGTGGCTGAGGAGGCTCATATATGTTGATATATGTCTTCCAGCGGCTGTGCGTGCGCCATCTTGTCTCTCGGTAGGATCAAGAGAGAAGAAGAGGTGAAAAACGAAGGGGGAATTTAATGAAAGGGGGCAAGGTATTCCCCTCTTGACCCCCTAGGAATGATGTTGGGGTTATTAAAGGGTCCCGTGGGGAAAAAAAATTGATTTTTCACGGTAGAAGCGCTTCCCGGGCCGCAAACTGGTAGCGAAACGGGAATTCGCCATTTTGTGTTTTGTTTTAATTAAATTACTAGGTATAAGGGGGTGCGGGAGACGTATCCTGATCCCTTATGTTTTCTGAGGATGGCTGAGGAGGCTCATATATGTTGATACATGTCTTCCAGCGGCTGTGCGTGAGCTTTTTTTTTTTTTTTGCTGCGTGACGTCTGTTAACGTTCGATTTGATGGAAATCAGGAAGTGTTGACCGCCAATTTGTCAGTGCGATAAAATATTTTGTTATAAATGAATCCTTATTGATAAACATTGTCTGCGCCATCTTGCCTTTTTTCCAATGCCACAATTTTGTCGTGCACGGCAGCCATTTTAGATGCCAGGCCGGTCCCAGGCTATCACCTAGCCCTGCGGATGTAGTTTATGGCCCCAGCTGTAGAGAATCCAGACATGCCAACCCTCCCGATTCAGGCGTGAGACTACTGATTTCAGTGCTAGTCTCCCGCCTCCCGATTTCTGCAAGCAAAAACCTGGTGGCATATTACCAACAACTAGCGATAATTTTTGTCTCTAACTTGTTTAGAGACAAAAATTATCGCCGCACATCGGCGATTTTTATCGCAGATAAACCTTGCTATTAGCAAGGTTTATCGCAAATGCGATAAAAAACGGCCGCAATGCATGAATATCGCTGAAAAGTCAGCGATATTCATGCATTATCGAGCAAATGCTCTTAGCCATGTTATCCACCTCCCATTGGATAACATGGCTAAGAACTGCTCAGGGCAGGTGTTAGCTTTTGGAGATATTCGCGCTTAGCGCGAATATCTCCAAAAGTTGGTAATAGGAGATAGCGATGTTAGGGACTGTTTCCAGTCGCTAACATCTTGGCACGCCCACTTTGCATGTCATTAGTGATAAATATCACTGACATGCAAAGCGGGGCCCAAGATGGTCGCTATCTCCTTTTAGCTGTCACTAACTGGTGTTAGCGACAGCTTGGTAATAGGGAGATAATTTTATCTCCGCTTTCTTGGCTTTTAAAGCCAAAAAAGCGGAGATAAACCCCCTTGATAATATACCCCACAATTCCTCGGGGGTTTCAGGTGACAGGGCTTGGTATTGTGTTACGTGGTAATTCTTCCAGGAAACGTCAGAGGGTCGATGCAGGGGTTCTAGAAGGGGTGATAAACCATTTAAGCCTCATGAACAAGCGCATGGTCTTTTAAAGATCTGTGAAGTACTCGGGGCGGCGGTGTGTGTGTGTCCTCTTTCAGGTGCGGGCGGGGGGGGGGCACTGCCAGCAACTTGCCAGGCCAGGCAGTGTCCAACACTTGCATCACCCTTTCTCTGCCTGCTATTGCGCTCCATGCTTCGGAAAGGTAAAAAAAAGAACGTGCATTTGAGTTTGAAATGTCCGATCCTGTAGCAGTACACTTGCAAAGCCCACACATGACAATAACCCGATTCAAGGCCCCATTCACCCGATTTTTTAAAAATATATAGCACTCCAACAAAGTAGGATTATAAAACTTTATTAACTTTTAAATATAACGAACGCAACAAAAACTGTAAATACATTTAAACATTTTTTGACAAAAAAAAGCAACAATGGTCAGAAGCTGTCTTTTGTGCGAATAGTCCCAAGGCAGCACAACGTGCTGAGTTCTGGACGGCACCCAGGTGATGTCACCTGGGTGCCGCACTGGTTTTTGGTTTCCTACAATGCAGCTCAGAAAAACAGCGTGGGGCGTCCCGGGTGGTGCGGGGGGAGGCCTCGTCAGTAGCGGTCTGTTGTGCGAATAGTCCCAAGGCAGCAGAACGCGCTGAGATGTGGATGGCACCCAGGTGATGTCCAGTAAACTGCTGCACTGGTTTTGGTATCCTACAATGCTGCTCCGAAAATTGGCGTGGGGCGGCCCGGGGGGGGCGTGGGGGAGGCGGCTTGAACGGGCCTCCCCAGGTGGCGGCCATCCAGCTTAGTTGCGCCCGCTCTTGCGGCTACAGCGTCTCGCTCACCATGTAGTTGACTTCCGCCCACTCTTGCAGTGCAGCGATAGGCGGCTGCCACAGGACTCTTAAAATGGCGGACGGCTCTTCGGTTTTGGGCCTGGTCCTTTAAAATGGCCCTGGGACACCTTGGAACTCGGAGGCTTGCCTGCTAGGGCTTGGGCTCCATTCTCGAAAGCGTCCCCTCAGTCGTGAAGATTCTACAAAAGTCTTGGGGGCCCTCAACTCCTGCAGGCTTCCGGTGGGGAGCGGCTGCCATGATTGCTCGCGGAATGACCACGACGGAGCCACGAGATGGTGGTGCTCTCATGCTGACGCCAGCTTCAGTCTGAATCATCCAGAAACAAGGTGGGGCTTTCATCGTTTGGGAAAAAAAAATGTTCTAAACCAATGAAAAGTGTTATTTTTAGGTCATATGACCAAGCCTTCCATCTTTAAGAAACCAAAAGTAAAATGAACCAATGAAAAGTTTTATAAACAAGTCACATGACCTGTTATGCGGCATAGGGCTACAAAAAGCGTAGAAAATCCGTTGGCACGTGAGGCGGCGTCAGTAGCGGACCGATGTGCGAATAGGCCGAAGGCAGCACAACGCGCCGAGATCCAGATGGCACCGAGTTAGTGTCCAGCAAATTGCTGCACTGGTGTGGCTATCCTACAATGCTGCGCCGAAAGTCGGCGTGGGGCGCCCCATTGGCCTGTGAGGTCGCGTCAGTCAGTGGGGGCTGTGCGTCTCCCCCAAGATGGAGGCTCCTCGGCTGCAGTGGGGCGCCCCTTATCTTTTCACTCGCCGTCCAACTGAGTTGCATCCGCACTTGCGGCTACAGTAGGCCGAAGGCAGCACAACGCGCCGAGATCCGGATGGCACCGAGGTGGTGTCCAGCAAATTGCCGCACTGGTGTGGCCATCCTACAATGCTGCGCCGAAAGACGGCGTGTCCAGCTGAGTTGCGGTCACTCTTGCGGTACAGTGACTCAAACGCGCAGAGATCCGGATGGCACCGAGGTGGTGTCCAGCAAATTGCCGCACTGGTGTGGCCATCCTACAATGCTGCGCCGAAAGACGGCGTGTCCAGCTGAGTTTCTCCCGCTCTTGCGGTACAGTGACTCGAACGCGCCGAGATCCGGATGGCACCGAGGTGGTGTCCAGCAAGTTGCCGCACTGGTGTGGCCATCCTACAATGCTGCGCCGAAAGTCGGCGTGGGGTGCCCCGTTGGCTTATGAGGTGATGTCAGTAGTGGACCGATGTGTGAATAGGTCGGAACCAGCACAAGGCGCCAAGATCCGAATGGCAAGTCCTGGATGTTGAGTGCCATAGTTGAGAGTTCTGAGCAGTGCTTGTAAGACTGTCTGAAGCTTATTTGCACCTGCTGCAGCTTCACTATTGCCCTGGTGTGGCCAAAGATCGCACATGACATAGGCGGCCGGCTCCCGTGGTCCGGCGGAACTTTTTTCCTTTTCCTTTTCTTTTCTTGTCCCACAATCCGTTTCAACTGAAGACACGACCAGGTCCCTGAATGTGTGCAGGGGGACGTTATTGATTGAATCAAAATGGCGGCTTCACACAAAGCTGACTCAAGCGTTGCTGTTGATGCTATACAGACAAAAATTGGTTTTCAGTTTGTACATTCTTCAGGATTTTTTTTTCCATCCAAGGCTGATTGAGAGTTTGTAGAAAAATGGCTTCAGATTTTCCACATACTACTCTTCAACATTCTTCCTAAATGTAACAATGTGAGACTCACTAGCAGAACGGCTGTTTATCTTTCCTTTCAAAATGCTGCCAACAATATTTTCTGAATGGAAGACACCATCTTGTAGCATAAAGGGCCGAAATGGGTTCTGGTCTGGCCGATGGTTGGTGGAGACATTTTGACTATATCTTGGACCTGCCCGGCCTCGCCCAAAATGGCGCCGGTATAAATGGGACTCGTAACTCCTTGTTGTGTACTGGTTGAACAACTTTGATATCACGAGATATGAATGCAGTTTTGATGCTCATGGCGGGCGGGGACGAGAATTGATTGAATATTTTGACATCCCTATTGATATTAAGTTCTGATGTGTTATTGATTACTGTAGTATTGAAAGTTCGAATTAACGTCACCCATGGTACTTGCCCGCAAATGTATATCTAGATGATTTTTTTGTAAGTGGCCCTGTCGTAATTTAATTACAAAATGTACGTCCACCGATTCCGCAACTGTTAGACACCTTAGTTCTTGCAACCTAATGGCCCGCTCGTTACGTTCCTCTATAATGTAAATGTCTCCTCATCATATACGATTTCAGTTTGCTCCGTGGCCGGCCCACGTGGTTATAGGCCCGTATTTGTATACTGACATTTTCACAATAAAGGTTTTTAAAACAAAACATGGTAGTAGTATTTACATTGGTAAAGTTTTTACTTTTAGTCACTGTTTTCGAATCAGTAAAAGGCAAGTGAAATAAAGCAGTCCAATTACATGACGGATGAAAGGTATAATACGTAGGAACGCAGTAAAGATAAATGGTCAAGGGCAGTTGTGTTTTCCACTCCTGCAACATAAAGTGATCGATAAGAATCTGATAATCAGGCGTATCGGCGACTAAGACAGCAGGCCGAGTCTCTTTTACTCAACGGCTCTGTCATGGAACGAAGAAACGCCCTTTTTCTCGAAAAAGGAATATATTTTACTTGCAGGACAGTTGTAAATTTTCCAGGAAAGTACATTAGCCTGGAATATTATAACATATATGTTTTAAAAAAAAAAGTTCGAAATCAATAAAAAGCGTATTTTTTAGGTCATATGACCAAGCTTTTCATTATTAAAATAACAAAAGTAAAATGAACCAATAAAAAGTTTTATTAACAAGTCACAAGACCTGTTATGCTTATGTTACGCGCTGCGCGCCGCGCCGCGGATCACTTCCGGGTGCGCTAACGCGGCGTGTCATATAACGCATTACGCGACAACGTAGGTCAAGAATATAGTCAAAATGTCTCCACCAACCAGCGTTCGGAACACAACCCCTTTCAGCAGTCCAAAAAGTTCTGTTAAATGACAACAGAGGGGACAGGCAACAAGAACCATCAGTCAAAGAGGGGAGGGCAAGTTCTTCTCTACCGGGTCATGTTGGGGCTATACCGGAACTGATCGAATTGGTAGTCTACAGTGTTTCTGGATGTTTCAGACTAAAGCTGGCGTCAGCATGAGAGCACTACCATCTCGTAGGTCCGTCGTGGCCATTCCACGAGCAAACATGGCAGCCGCTCCCCACCAGAAGCCTGTGGGAGTCGGGGGCCCCCAAGACTTTTGTAGAATCTTCACGGCTGAGGGGACGCTTTCGAGAATGGGACCCAAGCCCTATCAGGGAAGCGTCCGAGTTCCAAGGTGTCCCAGGGCCATTTTAGTGGACCACGCCCAAATCTGAAGAGCCGGCCGCCATTTTGAGAGTCCTGTGGCAGCCACCTATCGCTGCATCACAAGAGCGGGAGCAACTCAACTACATGGTGAGCGAGACGCTGTAGTCGCAAGAGCGGGCAGTAAACAGCTGAATGGCGGAAGAGGCACAGTGTAGCAAAAGCGGGCGGAATGGCAACTAAAACGGTAAAGGGGCGCCCCACTACAGCGTGTCTTCAGGTCAAACGGATTGTGGGACAAGGTCCAGAATAGAAGAGTCATCAAAAGGCAAAAAGTTCCGCCGGACCCCGGGAGCCGGCCGCCTATGTCGGGGGCGATCTCAGGCTAAACCGGTGCTATAAGACTTGGGGAGGGGGTCGGAGCCAAGCGTCTTCTCCGAGTCCGTGCCATCACACCGCCCCTCGGGGGCCTCCGTCAAGCGGTTTAGGGAGGTACCATATCACATTGTTTTCAAATGCAGTCAGGTCCACAAACGACCCTCACTTACTTTGAGAATAGTGAAGCTGCAGTAGGTGGAAATAAGCTTCAGACAGTGTTACAAGCGCTGCTCAGAACTCTGAACTATGGCACCCAACATTCAGAACTTATGCCATTTAAGAATGGCAGTGACATCGAAGCAACTCAGGGACCAAAACCATTAACGTACTTTCACGTATGAAAATCTTACTTGGGGAGGGGGCAGGAGCGAACCGCCCCCTCCCAGTCCGCGCCACCACACCGTATGTTGAAAATCTGAAGCCATCGTTCTACAAACTCAACCAACCTCGGATGGAAAAATCTAGAAAAATGTACAAACTGAAAACCAGTTTTGGTCTCCATAGCATCATCATGCTCGATCGATTGAGCTAGCCGGATCGGGCAATAAAAAGTATAAAATAGTTATGTAAATAGTTATTTAATAAAATGTTTTACCCTGTTTCTTTGCTGGTGTGTTGTATATATTTTTAATATTTGCATAGGGTTTGTTGTTATTTTGGGCGGGGTGGGTGACGGAGCAGAGCTGTCTTGCAGCCCTCATGGTGTGGAGCTCAGTTCATCTCACTATTTTCGTATTTCTCATGAAGGGTTGTTCCTAATATTTCTATTTTAGCGAGGTCAAAAAGAGATCCAATTAGTGGCCTACTGATTTTGCTCGATTAATTTAATTTTTTTACACGATTTTTCACGATTTTTCACCATCTGCAAAGACTAAACAGAGTATTGCGACTTTGTACTTGTTTGTAAATAGAGAATGAACCAAAGAGAATCAATTGTAAAACAGTAAATGCTTGGATAACAATCAATCAAATGGAGAGACAAGCAGGCACGATGGATTACAACGGGGGTAAAGGCCTGCGTTAACTACTCTTCACTATCTGCAAAGAGAGAGTACTACTAAGAGAAAAGAGGGGGGGGGCAGCGCTCAAAGCACATCAGCGTGCATAAACACGAAAAAGTTTTTACCTATCACGTACTTGACATTTGACAGCTTTTGATATTTGCTATTAAAAAACCATTGAAATTCACAGAAAAAACCATAGGTTATAGGCCATATATAGTTAGAAATTTGCATTTACAAAACCTTGAAAATTCACTGAAAAAACCATTGGTTATAGACCATATATAGTTAGGGATTAGCCTTTTCAAAACCTTATTTTACTCACACAAAACCATTGAAATTTCATATATAACTAGTTGCACTAACTATATATCGCGCACCCGCAATCCACTGCTGATGATGTCACATATTACATCATTCATGACATGGTTAGTGACATCACTGATGACATCTCAAATGACATCACTGATGACATCACTGATGACATCACTGATGACATCTCAAATGACATCACTGATAAAATCACTGAAAACATCTCATTTGACATGACTGATCACATCACTGATGATATCATTCATGTGATAATACCATGAACCTCTTCAGACTCTAATATAACCTTAGATACAATCAGTGTAAACAGACAGTCACAGACTGTCACTCATCCATGGAGTTACTCACACACCTAGTCAGTTATGCAAAAAATCAATCACACCTCCATTTTCTCAATTATACAGTTATACACACCTTACTTATTCAAACATATACTAACACATATTTACTCTCTTATACAATCCCTGATACACGTTCACAATGATCCATACAGCCACTCACACATTCACTGGCTCTTATGCACAGTTATTTATATATGTCAACTCTCACATGTACTGTGTTTTACATATGTACTTACTTTGACATGTAGCACTGAGATATCCATTCACTCACTAATACACTCATGCACAGTCAACCGCACATACAGCTGTTTCCACATGCACTTTTGAACCCATACATATAGTGAATCAACTACTCACACATCTATGTACAGAGTCATACACCTCCCAGCCACCCACACACAGACTCAGTCTCCCATACAAATACTTGGGCAACCAATCAATAACCCATATAGTTACTCATATAGCTACTTATCAACACATGCAACAGTTTACAGAACAACAGACATAATGATGCACAAATTAAGACAGTTTAGTCACTAACCCATGCACTCAGTGAGACACATTTAATCACTCACTCATACAGTCAGTCATGCACCTACTATATATGGTCTATAACCAATGGTTTTTTCAGTGAATATATATATATATATATATATATATATATATATATATATATATATATATATATATATATATATATATATTACCTACTGGCGGTCGCCAGTAGGTAGTTATAGTTAGGATAATTTTCAATGTTAAATCTCAACATTCTATTTTGAATAACTTTGGCGCCGGTTGACGAATCTGCCTGAAATTTTCAGGAAAATGGTCTCATGGCGGTCCGGTCCTTCCCTGAAAGTTTGGGGGGGATTCGTCAAGCGGGGGCCGAGATAAAAGGGGGGTCCCAAAACGCGTTTTCCCCATGTTAATCTCCATAGGGCGGTCGATTTCACTTTTAGCCCGAACGGCTGAATGGATTTCCACCAAACTTGGCAAAATTGTAGGGACTGGTAGCCCGATGTGCCTTTGCTATGTCTCAAGATATGTGCTCCAGTGGATTTTGAGTAATTTAGGTTCAAAAAAATATATATATCTATAGGCGCTCTCCCGTGCGCGCACCCGAGTGCGCTCCAGGCGCGACACGCGACTTGCGCGCAGGAAGCTGATTGGATCTCAGTTGTCTGTAAACATTCTAAACAGTCTGGAGCGGCCGCCATCTTGTGTCTCGGTAAAATCGAGACACAAGGGGTTTGAAAAAAAAAGGGGCAAATGACCATAAGGGGGAAGAGTAGACCCCCTCTGACCCCCTAGGTTTGATGTAGGGACTAAAATAGGGTCCTGCAGGGCATTAAAATTTTTTTTTCGTTTTGCGCGGGGGAAGCGCATGGTACGCGCACCGGCGAAGCACGGGGAAAATCCAGGACCATATTTATGAAGGCCTTGCGCTGTTAGTTTTGCGCTTCCTGTGCGTCAATTTTTGTGACGCACCAGCGGTGTAAAAAAATGCGCATTGTTATGCAATATTTAAAAAGTGACGCATCTATCTAGATGCGTCACTTTTTAAATATAGTGCAACGAGGTACATTTTATTACACTGCTGGTGTTATGCGTCACTTTTCTGTGCGCACTCCTTATGACATTCCAGATGTGTCATATTTAATGTATGACGAATCATGTTGCAGATACAATATGGCGCAGAGTTTTAAAAAGTGACCCATGTACCTAGATGCGTCACTTTTTAAAAATAGCGTCAGGTATAATGCATGCAGAGGGGGTGTTCTCCCGCAAAAAGCTTTGTAATAGCGACGCAGTGAAATCTTTGAGATTTCACTGCGTCAGTTTTAGGATGCTGTTGCGTCAAAATCTTGTGCCTGCTTTACAGCAGGTGTTAGACTGAGGCAAGACCTTTCATATGCTGCTTTCCCCATTTGAAAGGACACATTACTGGAGTTGCGTCACTTTTGTGACGCACTCCAGCAATGCGTTACTTGGAATGTCATAAGGAGTGCGCACAGAAAAGTGACGCATTGCACCAGTAGTGTAAAAAAATGTGCCGCGTTGCGTTATATTTAAAAAGTGAGGTATCTAGGTAGATGGGTCACTTTTTAAAATCAAGCGCCACATTATATCTGCGTGAGGTATAATGCATGCAGAGGGGGTGTTCTCCCACTAAAAGCTTTGTAATAGCGACGCAGTGAAATGTTTGAGATTTCACTGCGTCACTTTTAGGATGCTGTTGCATCCTTTAAATATAGTGCAACGAGGCACTTTTTATTACACTGCTGGTGTGATGCGTCACTTTTCTGTCCACAGTCCTTATGACATTCCAGATGTGTCATATTTAATGTATGACGAATCATGTTGCAAGGAGTTACAGATACGTCAGTATTTCTGACATATGTGTAAACATAAAAGTGATGCGAGGCCGGCGCAAAATTTTGACGCAATAGCATCCTAAAAGTGACGCAGGGAAATCTCATAGATTTCAGTACGTTGTTATTACCAAGCTTTTTGCGCGGGATTGCCCCCTCTGCATACATTATACCTGATGCAGATACAATATGGCGCAGAGTTTTAAAAAGTGACCCATGTACCTAGATGCGTCACTTTTTAAAAAATAGTGTCAGGTATAATGCATGCAGAGGGGGTGTTCCTTGCAAAAAGCTTGGTAATAATGACGCAGTGCGTCACTTTTAGGATGCAGTTGCGCCAAAATCTTGCGCCTGCTTCACAGCAAACCTTTCACATGGTGCTTTTTCCATGTGAAAGGACACATTACTGGAGTTGCGTCACTTTTGTGACGCACTCCTGCAATGCGTTACTTTTGTGTTTACAGATATGTCAGAAATACTCCAGTTTATTCACTGTGTCATAACTTTCTTTTCTAACACTCACCTTCTTTCATTCCTCCTACTTCACTTCCTTTCACCTCTCATACCTTTCTGTTCTTTCTTACTCATTCTCCTTTCAATTATCAATGCACTATATTTCACTTACTCTTCATTTTTTAAGATTATAGCTCTTTGATGAGAATTGGAGGTAGTTCTGAAAAGAACTTTTGGTTTTCTTCTTTTAACTGAAGAGGAACAAAAACAGGGAATAGAAACTGCTCAACAGGAGCAAAAAGAAAAGAAAAAAATTAGGGGTGGGAAGGGCAGTGATGGTTCTCCAATGCCCGAACCATGAGCAGGACACTTTGCTCCCCATAGGTGAGGAGTTGATTGCAGTATCTGCATCTGACGACCCCATGGTTGAATGCAGGTTGAATGTTTGCTACCTGCCCCTGAGATTGTTCTCTTCCAGAAGAAGTTGCTCCTCCTGTTGATGTAGAGGCCCCATCTCTGGGAACCTCCTGTGCCAGAGCCCTGACACTTTCCCGGGCAAAATTCTGGGGGTGCCTCCTCTCCACATGGCGAATCATGGTGTAGTTGCCAAAAGAGTATTTTTTTGGGGGGTTACCCCGTGACAGGACCTGTTTGCAGATCCTGCACTCTACTTTTGGTGCATTCACCTTCTTCTGGCCTTCTGGAAACTTAAAAAATTTCCAGATGAAATGTTCCTTCACCTTTGGGGTAGGAGGCTCTTCATCAATGAAGTCATCTTCACTGCTGGATGGTCTGGCAGCCATGATGAATCCAGGAATATGGAGCAGCAAAAAAGGCAGGTCTTTCAGTCACAAAAGTGAAAGAAGAAGTGAAGGAAATGGGTGGGGATTTCATTCATTGTAAAAAAAAACTGTTAGCAACCAATGAAAAGTGTTATTTTAGGGTCACATGACCCGACGCGTTTACGCTGCGCGCTCCGGAGCACTTCCGGGTGCGTTTACGCAGCGCGATCGTAGGCGCTTCCGGGGCGCAAACGTGGCGCGATCGTAGGCGCTTTTCCGTGCGTTTATGCGCCGCGCACGTATGCGCTTCCGAGGGCACTTACGTTGCGCGCCAAAGTGACGTCATCAATCTTTTATAGAAATGCATAATCATTTTCCATATTAAAAAAAACAAATTTTATTTGTATGGTACGAAATGTTTTGCATTATTATTAACTTTTCATTCATATTTTTTTTTCACGAACGACAGTTGCGCTCTGGGTGCGCTTTCAGATGAGCTCTCGGAGAAGCTTATAGGAGAGCTTAGCTGAAAGCTTCCCGGAGCGCGCACCCAGAGCGCAAAAAAAAAAAATTATAAGAAAAAATGAATACTTAAAAAAAAACAGCAAATTGTAAAAAAAAAAAAGGTTAGAAACTCGATATACAAAGGAATTAGCATTTAAAAAACCTATGAAATTCACTGAAAAAACCATAGGTTTCACACCAGTTATAGTTAGGAATTAGCATTTAAAAAACCTATGAAATTCACTGAAAAAACCATAGGTTTCACACCAGTTATAGTTAGGAATTAGCATTTAAAAAACCTATTAAATTCACTGAAAAAACCATAGGTTTCACACCAGTTATAGTTAGCTGGAAATTTTACTGATATAAAACCATTGAAATTCCCACGTTATAGTTAGATGGACTCACTATAACTTGCGCGTGCAATGCACTGCTGATGATGTCTTATTAAGCCAGTTAACCAATCAATTTTTAAAAACCATCCATTTAGACACTTATTTAAACATTTATTCTTCCATCAACTTTTACATATACATATATAAAATATATTTATTTTTCAGAAAGACACACATTCACTGGATGGTGTCATCAGTGATGTCATGAGTGATGTCACTGACCATGTCATGAGTGATGTAATATGTGATGTCATCAGCAGTGCATTGCACGCGCAAGTTATAGTGAGTCCATTTAACTATAACGTGGGAATTTCAATGGTTTTATATCAGTAAAATTTCCAGCTAACTATAACTGGTGTGAAACCTATGGTTTTTTCAGTGAATATATATATATATATATATATATATATATATATATATATATATATATATATATATATATATATATATATATATATATATATATATATATATATATATATATATATTCACTGAAAAACCATAGGTTTCAGCCACGTAATAATTAGGAATTAGCATTTAAAAAACCTTAGAAATTCACTGAGTTAGCCCTTAAACAGGACTGCACAAATAGTAATCAGTCGTTAGAAATAAAAGAGAAAACTTGATTGAATGAATGACTGAATTTAAGACAATACTGGAAACTTTCACTACTGGCTTGCTTATTAAATAAGTTAATGCTTGGAGCCAATCAGCATGGTAGATTGCAGCAGACCTACGGTGCCCTGGTGAAGTGGTGATAAAGGGTTAAAACACAGCTGGTGGTACGTACATTAGAGGTACTTTCTTAATCATCCTCATGATGATAAAAGGGTAAGACAGTGCACCGACATTCTCAAGGTAAAATCCATGACCTGCAGTTCATACGTAGATTTGAAGGGCAGGCTCATTGACCCACTGAGCTGTCTTAACTGCTAGCAGAAACTACTTCGTCCTCAAATACCGGGCGATAACTCCCTTCCTGAAAATTGCACGCATTTCTGAGAGTGGAACTTACTTGGTGCTCCACGGGGCTCCGAGGATGCTTCTGGGGTCGGGTAGGGCTCCTCTGGAGGGCGAGGGGCTCATTGGAAGAGGCTTCACTTCATCAGTGTGTCAGAGAGCTGTACTCCACAATAACTCACAACCCTTCTTCTCAATCCATGCTCTTGGGCAGTTCCTCGCTGGGTCTTACAACGCGGTGCTGCTCGATGCCACTCAGGGCGCAGCCTGGGCGCTGGCACAGGGCGGCCTGGGCACTGGCACAGGGCGGCGGCTGAGAGGTGTCGGAGGTCTGAAGCCGGGGTCTTCGGCTGCGTAGCAGGGAGAGAGTGAGCTTTGCCACGTCTTCTGAGGGTGGGGCGGCAGTACATATTCTCCAGGTTACACACCGATTCCACCAGAGGGCGCATCTTTTCTTCCATGTTATCTGGCAAATGTTTACAATTGTATTATTTGTATGGATCTGGTTACCGAGTCAGAATCCCCATGTAAAAAAAAAATATATATACATTTTTTTATCGGCAGGGTACGCATACCTACGCATACCCAGTGTTTTGTTTAAAAAAAAAATTGGGGTCCTGGGGTCCTTGTGGGAACCCTTGAGCAGGCCTAAGGGGTCAGGGTGTTTCTACCCTGCCCCTTTTGCGTGTTTTGCATGTTTGTTTCACTACTTTCTTGTGCCTCAGTTCTACCGAGGCACAAGATGGCTGCCAATATTTCCTGGTTTGGAGTGTTGACAGCCAATTAGCATGCAGCTCGTGCTCGGGAAGGTAAAGAGTACAGTACAGAGTACGGTACTTCATCTCTAGATATATCTATGATTTTACTTTTGATTTTCTCCGAAAGTACTGAACGATTTACACCCTTCAACAAAAGGCGTAATCTGCGAACCGAACTCTACCTTTTTGCCAAATTTGGTGTAATTCTGTTCAGCAGTTCGGTTGTAGCCCGTCTTAAAGGTCCTATGGAAAATTGCATGGGGAAAACACATTTTGGGACCCCCCTTTTTTCTTGGCCCCAACTTGATGAATCACCCCCAAACTTTCATGGAAAGAACGGAGCAGAGCAGATCATTTTCTAGGAGAAAAAAGCCAAAGTTATTCCAAATAGAATGTTGGGGATTTTTTAATGGAATTCAGGTCCTAACTATAACTACCTACTGGCGACCGCCAGTAGGTAATATATATATATGTGTGTATATATGTATATATGTATGTATGTATGTTTGCATGTATGTATGTATGTATGTCTATATATATATATATATCTATATCTCTCTCTCTCTCTCTATATATATATATATATATATATCCAACAAACCGGTTCCCCAAAGTAGAAAAGCCACACACAGGGAAGTTTCCTTTTCGTTTATTCCATGCAAGTGACAGCAAGAGAGCAGCTCACTGAAGTTATATGAACTACAAGGACCATCGTGCTCAGGAAGAGCCAATGCCCACTGGGGCAGGTGGTAACAATTATAAGTAATGCGGATGCACTCTGTGATGTTGAACTTTAAAGCCTCTGAGGAAATGCTCGAGAGAGCATGAAACGCGTCAGGCTGAATAAAGTGATGGATGGCTTTTACCCACTTTGCAGTCACTTGCACAGAATAAACGAAAAGGAAACTTCCCTGTGTGTGGCTTTTCTACTTTGGGGAACCTGTTTGTTGGATGTTTACGGCTGCTCCGGCCGGGGAAAAGCCTTGCCACTAAGATTGTTTGTGGACCAAGCTGCAGTCACTGTAAGGAGCAGCTCAAAGGACACGGAAGCCAGTTTGTGCAAGAAGGCACTTGCAGCAAAGAAGGAATGAAAGACTTTCCAAACCCATTGTGGTTTTAATGTGGATCTTATTTGTGCATCACAGAGAGCAGCTCACTGAAGTTATATGAACTACAAGGACCATCGTGCTCAGGAAGAGCCAATGCCCACTGGGGCAGGTGGTAACAATTATAAGTAATGCGGATGCACTCTGTGATGTTGAACTTTAAAGCCTCTGAGGAAATGCTCGAGAGAGCGTGAAATGCGTCAGGCTGAATAAAGTGATGGATGGCTTTTACCCACTTTGCTGTCACTTGCACGGAATAAACGAAAAGGAAACTTCCCTGTGTGTGGCTTTTCTACTTTGGGGAACCTGTTTGTTGGATGTTTACGGCCGCTCCGGCCGGGGAAAAGCCTTGCCATTAAGATTGTTTGTGGACCGAGCTGCAGTCACTGTAAGGAGCAGCTCAAAGGACACGGAAGCCAGTTTGTGCAAGAAGGCACTTGCAGCAAAGAAGGAATGAAAGACTTTCCAAACCCATTGTGGTTTTAATGTGGATCTTATTCGTGCATCACAGAGAGCAGCTCACTGAAGTTATATGAACTACAAGGACCATCGTGCTCAGGAAGAGCCAACGCCCACTGGGGCAGGTGGTAACAATTATAAGTAATGCGGATGCACTCTGTGATGTTGAACTTTAAAGCCTCTGAGGAAATGCTCGAGAGAGCGTGAAACGCGTCAGGCTGAATAAAGTGATGGATGGCTTTTACCCACTTTGCTGTCACTTGCACGGAATAAACGAAAAGGCAACTTCCCTGTGTGTGGCTTTTCTACTTTGGGGAACCTGTTTGTTGGATGTTTACGGCCACTCCGGCCAGGGAAAAGCCTTGCCACTAAGATTGTTTGTGGACCGAGCTGCAGTCACTGTAAGGAGCAGCTCAAAGGACACGAAAGCCAGTTTGTGCAAGAAGGCACTTGCAGCAAAGAAGGAATGAAAGACTTTCCAAACCCATTGTGGTTTTAATGTGGATCTTATTCGTGCATCACAGAGAGCAGCTCACTGAAGTTATATGAACTACAAGGACCATCGTGCTCAGGAAGAGCCAAAGCCCACTGGGGCAGGTGGTAACAATTATAAGTAATGCGGATGCACTCTGTGATGTTGAACTTTAAAGCCTCTGAGGAAATGCTCGAGAGAGCGTGAAACGCGTCAGGCTGAATAAAGTGATGGATGGCTTTTACCCACTTTGCTGTCACTTGCACGGAATAAAGGAAAAGGAAACTTCCCTGTGTGTGGCTTTTCTACTTTGGGGAACCTGTTTCTTGGATGTTTACGGCCGCTCCGGCCGGGGAAAAGCCTTGCCACTAAGATTGTTTGTGGACCGAGCTGCAGTCACTGTAAGGAGCAGCTCAAAGGACACGGAGGCCAGTTTGTGCAAGAAGGCACTTGCAGCAAAGAAGGAATGAAAGACTTTCCAAACCCATTGTGGTTTTAATGTGGATCTTATTTGTGCATCACAGAGAGCAGCTCACTGAAGTTATGTGAACTACAAGGACCATCGTGCTCAGGAAGAGCCAACGCCCACTGGGGCAGGTGGTAACAATTATAAGTAATGCGGATGCACTCTGTGATGTTGAACTTTAAAGCCTCTGAGGAAATGCTCGAGAGAGCGTGAAACGCGTCAGGCTGAATAAGTGATGGATGGCTTTTACCCACTTTGCTGTCACTTGCACGGAATAAACGAAAAGGAAACTTCCCTGTGTGTGGCTTTTCTACTTTGGGGAACCTGTTTGTTGGATGTTTACGGCCGCTCCGGCCGGGGAAAAGCCTTGCCATTAAGATTGTTTGTGGACCGAGCTGCAGTCACTGTAAGGAGCAGCTCAAAGGACACGGAAGCCAGTTTGTGCAAGAAGGCACTTGCAGCAAAGAAGGAATGAAAGACTTTCCAAACCCATTGTGGTTTTAATGTGGATCTTATTCGTGCATCACAGAGAGCAGCTCACTGAAGTTATATGAACTACAAGGACCATCGTGCTCAGGAAGAGCCAACGCCCACTGGGGCAGGTGGTAACAATTATAAGTAATGCGGATGCACTCTGTGATGTTGAACTTTAAAGCCTCTGAGGAAATGCTCGAGAGAGCGTGAAACGCGTCAGGCTGAATAAAGTGATGGATGGCTTTTACCCACTTTGCTGTCACTTGCACGGAATAAACGAAAAGGCAACTTCCCTGTGTGTGGCTTTTCTACTTTGGGGAACCTGTTTGTTGGATGTTTACGGCCACTCCGGCCAGGGAAAAGCCTTGCCACTAAGATTGTTTGTGGACCGAGCTGCAGTCACTGTAAGGAGCAGCTCAAAGGACACGAAAGCCAGTTTGTGCAAGAAGGCACTTGCAGCAAAGAAGGAATGAAAGACTTTCCAAACCCATTGTGGTTTTAATGTGGATCTTATTCGTGCATCACAGAGAGCAGCTCACTGAAGTTATATGAACTACAAGGACCATCGTGCTCAGGAAGAGCCAAAGCCCACTGGGGCAGGTGGTAACAATTATAAGTAATGCGGATGCACTCTGTGATGTTGAACTTTAAAGCCTCTGAGGAAATGCTCGAGAGAGCGTGAAACGCGTCAGGCTGAATAAAGTGATGGATGGCTTTTACCCACTTTGCTGTCACTTGCACGGAATAAAGGAAAAGGAAACTTCCCTGTGTGTGGCTTTTCTACTTTGGGGAACCTGTTTCTTGGATGTTTACGGCCGCTCCGGCCGGGGAAAAGCCTTGCCACTAAGATTGTTTGTGGACCGAGCTGCAGTCACTGTAAGGAGCAGCTCAAAGGACACGGAGGCCAGTTTGTGCAAGAAGGCACTTGCAGCAAAGAAGGAATGAAAGACTTTCCAAACCCATTGTGGTTTTAATGTGGATCTTATTTGTGCATCACAGAGAGCAGCTCACTGAAGTTATGTGAACTACAAGGACCATCGTGCTCAGGAAGAGCCAACGCCCACTGGGGCAGGTGGTAACAATTATAAGTAATGCGGATGCACTCTGTGATGTTGAACTTTAAAGCCTCTGAGGAAATGCTCGAGAGAGCGTGAAACGCGTCAGGCTGAATAAGTGATGGATGGCTTTTACCCACTTTGCTGTCACTTGCACGGAATAAACGAAAAGGAAACTTCCCTGTGTGTGGCTTTTCTACTTTGGGGAACCTGTTTGTTGGATGTTTACGGCCGCTCCGGCCGGGGAAAAGCCTTGCCAGTAAGATTGTTTGTGGACCGAGCTGCAGTCACTGTAAGGAGCAGCTCAAAGGACACGGAAGCCAGTTTGTGCAAGAAGGCACTTGCAGCAAAGAAGGAATGAAAGACTTTCCAAACCCATTGTGGTTTTAATGTGGATCTTATTCGTGCATCACAGAGAGCAGCTCACTGAAGTTATATGAACTACAAGGACCATCGTGCTCAGGAAGAGCCAACGCCCACTGGGGCAGGTGGTAAGAATTATAAGTAATGCGGATGCACTCTGTGATGTTGAACTTTAAAGCCTCTGAGGAAATGCTCGAGAGAGCGTGAAACGCGTCAGGCTGAATGAAGTGATGGATGGCTTTTACCCACTTTGCTGTCACTTGCACTGAATAAACGAAAAGGAAACTTCCCTGTGTGTGGCTTTTCTACTTTGGGGAACCTGTTTGTTGGATATATACATATATATATTCACTGAAAAAACCATAGGTTTGACACCAGTTATAGTTAGCTGGAAATTTTACTGACATAAAACCAATGAAATTCCACGTTATAGTTAGTTGGACTCACTATAACTTGCGCGTGTAATGCACTGCTGATGACATTACATATTACATCCCTCATGACATGGTCAGTGACATCACTTATGACATCACTGACGACAGACCTCCTTTAAGTGTAATGTAACCCTTAAAACTCATATTGGAACATAGAAATTAACATTTTCAAAAAAATGGAGATACCCATACCAGTTACAACAACCAATTCAGTAATTGCACCATCTATATACACATTCTCTCATTTACCAACAGTTCTATATAGTCACTCATACATATACTCACTCATCATATGTAGTGATACACCTATACATCCTGTAACACACCGACAATCATCCAAAAGTTACTCACACACATACTCACACACGAAAATAAACTATCCCCTTCAGCTTGATCTGAACTTTAAAAGAACAGATTATTTTGCCATTTTAAGACCATTAATGTTTTGGGTTAGGTTATGGACCACCCCAGAACTGTTAGAGTACAGAAATGGTCTACAAGAATTGCTGAACCTTGACTCTTTTAATTCCATTCAGTGGTTTGTACATATTAAAAAATGGTTTACTCTCCTGGGCCTGTACTCAATGTGGGAAAATCCTGATAATCTACCGGCCTCTTCTAAATTAATAGTAAAACGAGCCTTTTGGTCTCACATGAGTGACAAGCTCGTACATGGAAGTAGACTTGGGTCTGCAATTCAAGATTTTCTATCCTTTAAGGATGAATTTCGCTTCGAATCATTCTTGGATGAAATAGAGCCACCTATTGCAAAGTCCCTTTATTTGAAGTTTAGATATGGGATCCTCATGCTGAACTATAATACTGAACGATGGTCACAGAAAAGACTGGGAGAATTGAATGTCAAAAGCGGGTGTTGTCCCATGTGCTTAAACCCCTGTATGGAGAATGAGGTTCATATGCTGTTCATATGTAGTGCCTACATGAAGGCTCGAAAGAAATGGTTAAAACCCATGTGCACCCTTTTAGGAACCAGATCCTGTTCTATAGCATATAGGATCATTAAAAGCAATACAACCCAGTTCATTGTATTTAGTATAAGCAGGTTCCTCTACTCTGTTTACATTACTCGCAGGAAACATGGTCAGATACTCTGAGTAGGACCTCTGTATATGTTTACAAAAATTTACAGCCAAAATGAAATGTGTTTTAAATTGAGGTGGTAAAAATTATTTTTTGCACTATATTTTAGACTTACTGATTGAAAATGTTGTTGTATGTGTGCTGGTATGATCCTCTGCATTTTAATGTGTATATGTGTCTTTTATGGCCAAAACTGGCCGAAATAAAGAAATAAAAATAAAATAAACTATTGAACATCCATTTATTTGCATATAAAACTATACACACTCAACCACCCATACAGTCCTGCACATATGGTGTCTTCTAAACACATACAAAAAGAGAGTTAGTCATTCATGCATCTATGTGATTAGTAATACCCCCATAAAACCATAGAAACACTCATACTGATACTGATACTAAAAAAACATCTAAGAACCCAAATACCTACACATGTAGGTACTCATCAATCCATGCAACCAGTTATTCACAAAGTGAAACACTGATACATATAATCAAATATTTAAACATTACTCGCTAATATATGTATTCACTAAGGTACACTTAATAAGCCAGTTATCCAATCATTTCTTTTTGAAAAAAACATTCATTAAGACAATTATTTAAACATTTATTCTTCCCTCGACCTTTACATATACATATATAAAACATATTTATTTTTTAGAAAGACACACATTCACTGGATGGTATCATAAGTGATGTCACTGACCATGTCATGAGTGATGTAATATGTAATGTCATCAGCAGTGCATTACACGCGCAAGTTATAGTGAGTCCAACTAACTATAACGTGGAATTTCATTGGTTTTATGTCAGTAAAATTTCCAGCTAACTATAACTGGTTTCAAACCTATGGTTTTTTCAGTGAATTTCATAGGTTTTTCAAATGCTACTTCCTAACTATAACGTGTGTAAAACCTATGGTTTTTTCAGTGAATTTCATAGTTTTTTTGAATGCTAGTTCCTAAGTATGTGATCACGTTCGTAACTACATAGTGTCACCACCTACACGTCCTGAGAAGCGCATGTAAAGTCACGTGACTTGAAAACAAAACTTCCAATTGGTTATTAGTAGTTTCTGTTCTGGAATATACACGAAGCACTCCACCCACTTTCCTCACAATCTTTTCTACTCTCAAGAGACAACAACGTCGAGCATCTTCCGGAAGACTTTGCTGAAATGGCTTCCCTACCAGATTCATCTTCCGAATCTGAAGGAAATGAGCGACCACCGTTAAGAAGAAAAAAGGAATCTTTCATTTGGCAATTTTTCACTTATCCTGAAGATCAAAAGAAAGTGAATGCGCCAAAAGTAACCTGCACGATATGCAATTCGGAGCTCTCAAGGGGAAATCCAAATAAAAAATATTCCTTTTCTGCACACACCATGCAGCGGCATGTTAAACAAAGGCATCCTGAGCATTATGCAAAAGCATCGACAAGAGCCCTGGCCACGCTATTACCATCAGAGGTGGCCAGCACATCTTCTGGTGTACGACCTGTATCTCCATCGAGTGCTGAAATGGACTTGAGACCATATCTTGCGAAGGTGCATATGCAATGCAACAAGTGTGGAGAAATTCTTTTGTATGGAGAGCAGAGCCTCGTTCTTATTAAACTCAAAATTGACAGTCACAAATGCCCCAAGAAAAGATACATTTCTTCACTTCATTTTCAAACTATTACATACTGAAAAATGTAGTAGCAACTTTAAGAAATCGAAAGCATTATAACACTTCTTTCCCCAAAAAAAAATAAAAAAAAGTTATTTTCAGAACTAACTCTTTCTACCAAAACGTGCTCCAGGAGCATATTATGAGATATTTTTTTGCCGCTTTATTTTAGTGCGAGACCGGGTGCGCGCACCCTCCTATCGCGTACAGGACCTGACACTTGCATGTGAAGTCATGTGACTTCTAAACAACACTTCTAATTGGTTCTTGGTAGTTTCTATTCTGGAATTTACACGCAGCACTCCACCCACTTCCATCACTTTCTTTTCTACTCTGAAGAGACAACAACGTCGAACATCTTCCCGAAGACTTCGGTACAATGGCTACCGTTCCGCATTCATCTTCCGAATCTGATGAAAATGAGCGACCACCTTTGACAAGAAAAACGGAGGCCACGCTATTACCATCAGAAGTAATCAGCACATCTTCCAGTGGACGACCTGTATCTCAATCGAGTGCTAAAATGGACTTGAAACCATGTCTGGCGAAGGTGCACATAAAATGCAACAACTGTGGAGAACTTCTTGTATACGGAGAGCAAAGCTTTACTCTAATTAAACACAAAATTGAGAGTCATAAATGCTCCAAGAAAAGTTAAATTTCTTCACTTTATTTGGAAAGTATGACATACTGAAAAATATCATAGCAACTTTAAGAAATCAAATGCATCAAAACACTTGTTTCCAAAAAAAAAAAAAAAAAAAAAAGTTATTTTCAGAACTAACTCTTTCCACCAAAACATGCTCGAAGAGCATATTATAAGATGTTTTTTCGCCGCTTTATTTTAGTGCGAGACCGGCTGCGCGCACCCTTCTATCGCGTACAGGACCTGACACTCCCATGTGAAGTCATGTGACTTCTAAACAACACTTCTAATTGGTTCTTGGTAGTTTCTATTCTGCAATTTACACGCAGCACTCCACCCACTACCATCACTTTCTTTTCTACTCTCAAGAGACAACAACGTCGAACATCTTCCCGAAGACTTCGGTACAATGGCTACCGTTCCGCATTCATCTTCCGAATCTGATGAAAATGAGCGACCACCTTTGACAAGAAAAACGGAGGCCACGCTATTACCATCAGAAGTAATCAACACATCTTCCGGTGGACGACCTGTATCTCCATCGAGTGCTGAGATGGACTTGAGACCATATCTGGCGAACGTGCACATGAAATGCACGAACTGTGGAGAACTTCTTGTATACGGAGAGCAAAGCTTTACTCTAATTAAACAAATAATTGAGAGTCATAAATGCTCCAAGAAAAGTTAAATTTCTTCACTTTATTTGGATAGTATGACATACTGAAAAATGTCGTCACAACTTTAAGAAATCAAAAGCATCATAACACTTGTTTCCAAAAAAAAAAAAAGTTCTTTTCAGAACTAACTCTTTGTACCAAAACAAGCTTGAAGAGCATATTAGCTGATATTTTCTCGCCGCTTTCTTATAGTGCGCGACCGGGTGCGTGCACCCAACTATCGCGTCGAGACACGCATGTGCAGTCATGTGACTTTAAAACAACACTTCCAATTGGTTCTTACTAGTTTCTATTCTGCAATTTACACGGAACACTCCACCCACTTCCCTAGAAAACCAGTTTATCGTAAATCTTTTAAAGCCTCCTCTTATGAAATATTCGACATCAATCACATAGCAGAGTACTAAATAGCACTATATACACTCCGTCCCTTAATTATAAGAGACTTATTGCTATGTAAAATCAACTTTTGTTTTCCAAGATAATGTAAAATGCTGAGCCTATTACATAATTTTATTTCACATATATGTTACTAGTCTCCTTCGAGTACTAACACCGTAGAAAATACCACCAATAGCGGTGATTTTTTTACACCGAGAACGGGCGATTTCTATCGCTTACAGCCCTTACAATTATAAAGTATTATTTCCTAAGTCTCTGATCTCCAACTGTGCAACGTAGATCCCCTGTGTGTCGCAATAAGGTCCATAAACAAAAACTACAGAGCCAGCATTATAAACATACACAGAACAACAAAACGACAAGAGCCACCATGCTAATATATATCCTTAATATAATAAACCTCTGAGAATAAATACATATTTCTGTGGCAGCCCATAACACAAATGTGGCGTCCACTGACTCTGCTCCATTACCAAACACCGTAACTCCCCGCCCCCCTCACTTTTCACTAAACTCCGCACTCCACCCCAGCCGAACCCCCTATTACAAACCCCCAACCTACCCTCCCTGCCCAAACCCACCATGAACCTAAAACCACCCCTAGAAAACTTATAAGACACAGGATTACTAAAACTCAAAGAATACGCAACAGGCACATAATGTAAATAGTACATAAAGGCACATATTTTTTCCAAAATACTATTTAAAAACATGTTCTATTTTTTATAAATCTATCATGCATCTGACCCTCTAGAACTGCTTTCAAAACGTGAACTATAAACCTCTACTTTTCATTTTCAAACCATACACTTTCTTCTGACCCTCTAGAACTGCTTTCAAAACATGAACTATAAACCTCTACTTTTCATTTTCAAACCATACACTTTCAATTACATTATTTTTTTTCCACAATTCATGTAATGTTACAAACCTTTTCTAAAATACACCAGCCCGTATCATGTATAAGGATTTATTTTCAGTCTTCATCAGTGACACTTTCTTCACATATAATAGAAATCACTATAACTTTTTAAACGACAATGCTAACGCGGTAAAAATAACCCTTCATTTACTTTCCTTTAAGAATGCACACTATGTACCCCACGCATGCGTTTCTTAATCTTTGTATTTGGCAGCGAATACCGACCTTGAATCGGAAGACATGAACAAGACCGCCATTGTCACATTTAAAACTGAACGTTGCATCTGCTCACACACATATCTTTCACTAAGCTAACATTCACAGAAAACAGCATTGATGTAAAAAAAATTTACCTTGCTTTACAACTCCCTCAAATCACTCCCTTATTTTTTAACGCATCCTCCAGTTCAAAAAAAGCTACTTTTTTAATAACCACTAAGAAATATATAAGTGACTAGACTCCTAGAAAATGTATCAAGTCATTCTGCTCCTCTCCACTGCATAGCCGGCGACCTAATTCTGTGGAGTTGCTATACAACCAGCGGTGCTGCGCCGTTTCCTGTACCATCTTGGGAAATTCAAAATGGATGTCCCTCCTGCCTTCGCAAACGAGCCGGGCCACTTAGAACTATTTCGCCAGAGGATGCTTGACTACTACGGCATCTTACCACTCTCGACTTTGAATGCATCATATCGATTAACATTTCGATATTCGTATTTCAGCTGTGTGCAGCCTGTATTTCATGCCTGAGCTGTGATTTCACGTGGGCCCTGGATTTATGTCTCTGCAATTTGGTACCTCCTGAACCGAATTACAATCACCTCATGAATCCGTTACTTGATCATGAACAGCTTTGTTACAACGGAGGGTTTATGGCCTTTGCAGCGATACAAGGAGTTCTGGGTCATTGGAATATATTCGCAGCGGCGCAAGATTTCCTAACAGAGAGCTACATCGAAAACCCACCGAGCTGCCCTATGATGGTAAAAGACGCTCCAATAATGACAGATCATGAATGCTCCTTTCATCTTCTCAATTGGATGGCTGACATGTTTTCAGATGATAACAATGATTTCATGTTAGAGGCACTTGCTGCATACTTTGCCTACACAATGGACGGTTAACTCTTTCCTAACAGCGAGCTACATCGAAAACCCACCGACCTGCACTCTGATGGTAAAAGAGGCTCCGATTATAACAGATCATGAGTACTGCTTTACTCTTTTCCATTGGATAGCTGACATACTTTCAAA
This sequence comes from Lissotriton vulgaris, assembly GCF_964263255.1. Taxonomy (NCBI): domain Eukaryota; kingdom Metazoa; phylum Chordata; class Amphibia; order Caudata; family Salamandridae; genus Lissotriton; species Lissotriton vulgaris. Next base: position 67,489 of record NW_028254570.1, read on the forward strand.
TGATAAAACTGATTTCCTGTTACAAGCAGAAGCTACCTATTTTGCCTAAACAATGCTTCAATAACTCTCAAACAAGCCATTGACGTCCTCATTTCCTTTTGGTTTTCTATATTCTTCACGTTCTTTTCCATATTTTCTTTTGAAGAACAGACCTATTTGCTTTACTAACAGTGGACATTATGATTTCGTGTTGTTTGACAGCTGATTCATAAAGTAATGATGTATAACCACTTGCATTTTCATATATTGTTCCTAAACTGAAAGTCCAGAGACCTTCTTCCATTTATTAAAATATAATATACTTCCTTATAAGAGTGTACAATGTTTTTTTCCAACTATATTCATTTTTCTTCAACTATAGCGTTTGTATTCCATGTACTACTGACAATACCAATTACTGTGTTTTTTGCAATTTCTGTACTCATATTACATAATGATTTGCCTTTAAAACAGTACATTTCTAAATAAACATTTCAAATATTCACGGTTTCTCTTTTAATCCATAATCTCAACTGAAATGATTTCATATTGAAAAACTATTCATGGGTTCCACATAACCTTAACTGTAGTCACTGAGGACCTTATTTATGAAGACCTTCCGCCGCCAGTGCCTCATTTTTTAAAATGGGAAAAAGTAACGCACCGGTGGCGCAAGGCCTTCATAAATAAAGTCCTGAATGTTTTCTTTTCTCGACCTCACTTACTGATACTAGAACCTGCAAGCCAATTACGGCCCGTGAACTCTTTCTTAGTAGGTCGCGCACCGTAAAGACAGTTATACCACTGTTAAAAAAATTTTTTTACTGTTACTAAGCACCGACACAGTTCCGCTTCACTCAGAGTTAATCACTGCTCCCACGCTTCTACAGGCCAGACGCTATGTCGTATTTCTCTCCTTATCACCCTTTCATCTCCACAATAACAAACAGTTGTCCGCCAGCCACCAGAGAACAGACTCAGATGCAGAGGCACCAAAGAGTGAACCCATCACCAACTGCCATCTCCGGCTGTTTCCATGGTTACACCTCATTCTGCACCTTGCTGAAGGCACAGGTCAAAAGTTCATCTCTCAACGTTCTACAGCTAACTAAGAACACTATTTTCCCTCCAGAAACACCTGCCAATCCACAACTCTGTTACATGTCTTGTTTTTTCACACCCAATAGTACTTTTCGTTTAACATAAACATTGACCTGTTCACTCTCCACTTGTTACAATCAACCAATCATTTTTATTTTTTTAACCACACCCAGCCTCTTCCTTTTTCTTTATTTAAAATTTCAACTTCTAACTACCATTCCACTTCCAGAACCGATCGGAGGACGACTACAAATCCCTTGAAAATGAAGGTCTGGCTAATAGGACACAGTTATATTCACTGGAGTGAAAAATATGCAGTAAGCAGACGAATTTGCAACCTCAGCTTACCAAATGTACACATAACATGGATTTCCAAAAGAGGATTGAAATGTCACCAATTAATTCCATTGGTGAAAACTTTTATGCATCTCCCAGAACCAGACCTTATAATTGTGCACTGTGGTGGGAACGATCTAGGCACAATCACTGGGGTAGGTCTGGAAATGCTTCTAAAAGACACCTTTCGACAATTGATGACACTTTTTCCTCGATCTGCCTTGGTATATTCCAATATATGCCAAAGACAGAAATGGAATTGGTCCAATCACCATTGTGCACAATTTGAGAAAGCAAGGAGACATGTAAATAAATCTGTTTCTGCGTTCCTCAGATGATTATAGCATGGGTTTTATTTACCACAACAACTTGCGCTACCACATGCAAGACGTCTATAGGAGAGACGGTGTTCATTTCACGAATGAGGGAAACAGAATCTTCCTCTGCAACATCAGGCTCGGCATCGGTACTTACTTATAAATGCAGAAAACACTCAATTAACACAAGGGCTCTTTTCAGAGCCACCTTATATCTAAGCACTCAAACTTCTGATTTACCTCCATTTTCACACTCTTGTAAATAGGTGTGCGCGACCGGGTGCGCGCACCCCGTATTTTTTTTCGGAGAAATATGATATCTTTTCGCGTTTAAGGGCCTTACTGCACACCCTGAGAAAACCTACGCAGGAAGACAATCTCTACCTTCTCCCCTTTCCATGTTTCAACGCTTTGAAATGAACAATACATTTACTCGCAGTGACAAAATGGCGGACAAAACTTCCTGATTTCCTTCGAATCGAACGTTAACAGACGTCACGCAGCCAAAAAAAATACCGCTCACGCGCAGCCGCTTGGGTGCGCGCACGTGTGCGCGCCTATAGATATATAATTGACTTTAACTTTAATTTTCTCAACAACTACTGAACGGATTTACACCATTCCAAAAAAAGCGTAATCTGCGAACAAGACTCTACAGTTTTGGCAAATTTCTTATAAATTCATTCACCCGTTCGAACTGTAGCCGAGTCTAAAGGTCCTATGGAAAATAACATGGAGAAAACACGTTTTGGGACCCCCCTTATATCTCAGGCCCCACTTGACCAATCCCCCCCAAACTTTCAGGGAAGGAGTGCAGCGAACCTAGCCATCTTCTTTGAGAAATTCGCAAAGACTCATCCACCAGGGCCAAAGTTATTCCAAATAGAATGTTGAGGATTTCCTATGGAAAACAATCCTAACTATAACTACCTACTGGCGACCGCCAGTAGGTAATATATATATATATATATATATTCAATGAAAAAACCATAGGTTATAGACCATATATAGTTAGGAATTCGCATTTACAAAACCTTATTTTACTCGCATAAAACCATTGAAATTCCATATATAGTTAGTTGCGCTAACTATATATCGCGCACCCGCAATCCACTGCTGATGATGTCACATATTACATCATTCATGACATGGTCAGTGACATCACTGATGACATCACTGATGACATCTCAAATGACATCACTGATGACATCACTGATGACATCTCATTTGACATTACTGATCACATCACTGATGATATCATTCATGTGATAATACGATGAACCTCTTCAGACTCTAATATAACCTTAGATACAATCAGTGTAAACAGACACTCACAGACTGTCACTCATCCATGGAGTTACTCACACACCTAGTCAGTCATGCAAAGAATCAATCACACCTCCATTTCCTCAACTATACAGTTATACAAACTTTACTTATTCAAACATATACTAACACATATTTACTCTCTTATACAATCCCTGATACAAGTTCACAATGATCCATACAGCCACTCACACATTCACTGGCTCTTATGCACAGTTATTTATATATGTCAACTCTCACATGTACTGTGTTTTACATATGTACTTACTTTGACATGTAGCACTGAGATATCCATTCACTCACCAATACACTCATGCACACAGTCAACCGCCCATACAGCTGTTACCACATGCACTTTTGAAACCATACCTCTAGTGAATCAACTGCTCACACATCTATGCACAGAGTCATACACCTCCCAGCCACCCACACACACACTCAGTCTCCCATACAAATACTAAGGTAACCAATCAATAACCCATATAGTTACTCATATAGCTACTTATCAACACATGCAACAGTTTACAGAACAACAGACATAATGATGCACAAATTAAGACAGTTTAGTCACTAACCCATGCACTCAGTGAGACACATTTAATCACTCACTCATACAGTCAGTCATGCACCTACTAAATCCTTCATCCAGACACTTATACATCCACTCATTCTTCAATATGTAAGACATATTTTAACTTCACAGAAACATACAGTCACTGGATGTTGTCATCAGTGATGTCATTTGAGATGTCATCAGTGATGTCATCAGTGATGTCACTGACCATGTCATGAATGATGTAATATGTGACATCATCAGCAGTGGATTGCGGGTGCGCGATATATAGTTAGCGCAACTAACTATATATGGAATTTCAATGGTTTTATGCGAGTAAAATAAGGTTTTGTAAATGCGAATTCCTAACTATATATGGTCTATAACCTATGGTTTTTTCATTGAATTTCAATGGTTTTTTAAATGCAAATTTCTAACTATATATGGTCTATAACCTATGGTTTTTTCAGTGAATTTCATTGGTTTTTTAAAAGCTAACATCTGTAGCTGTAAAATGTATTATTCTTTAAATCCCAAAATATATTTAGATGTTTATTGATAATTTTTTTTTAAATATTTTTTTTCTTCGCTTCTAGTTCGCGAACCGGGAAGCTTTCCGTTAGCTCATCTTGATGCCGCGATCTAGTCCGCGAACCGGTCAACGTTACGTTAGCGGAACAGTGACGCGCCGCGGAAGCGCGACGTATCACGTTATCGCGTAATGCGTCTAATGACGCGCCGCGTTAGCGCTCCCGGAAGTGCTCCGGACCGCGAACCGGAAGCGATCTGGGACGCGGCGCGCGCCGCGTAACGTAAGCGGAACAGGTCATGTGACTTGTTTATCAAACTTCTCATTGGTTCATTTCACTTTTGGTTTCCAAATGATGTATGACTAGGTCATGTGACCTAAAAATAACACTTTTCATTGGCTCAGAACTTTTGTTTTCCCCAAATCAAGTAAACCCCTCCTTATTTCCTCACTCTGACTTTCATCTTGGTGAGAGAAAGACCATTTATCTGAAGATCCACAATGGCTTCCATTGTTGCTGCAGCTGGTGCACCCCCACCACCACCTCCACCTCCCCATAAGAAGAGAGGACCACCCAGTCAAATTATGACTAACAGAGAGGAGGAAGATGAGGAAGAAGAAGAAGAGGAGAGAGAGGGACAACAATTTGTTGATGAGTTGCCCCGGGTTTCTAAACGAAAAACCAGTTTCATCTGGCAGTTTTTCACCATCCCTCCTGGAACCAAGAAAGTGAATGCAAAATATGCCACCTGCCTCATCTGTGACCACAGATTGTCGAGAGGCACAGAAAAGAAGTACAGTATGGGGAACTATACAATGCACCGTCACATGAGCAGGTGGCATCCCTTGAACTACAGCCGGGCTGAGTTAAGGGATCTTGTAGACAATCCGACGGCAACTCCTGTGGCAAGATCTACATCCACATTGTCTTTGACGGGAAGAGAGGCACAAGAGACTGTGCCAAACATCCAACGTAACTTCCAGCACATGAAGGTGTCTTGTATTTACTGTGGTGCTATGCTGTCATATGGCAACATGAGTGTCAACCTCATGAACATTGCATATGAAAATCATAAGTGCCCTAATGCACCCAAAAAGTAATTTTCTTTTTTTTTGCTCCAGTTGAGCCGTTTTGAAAGCCTGTTTTTTGTTGTCTCCCCTCCTTAAAAAACACAAAAAAAACATAAAACAGTTCTAAAAATACAAAAAAATCAAAAAATGTTCAAAAAATTACAAAAAAAACATAAAACAACAAAAACAAAAAAAAACAGTTCTTTTCAGAACTACCTCCCCTTTCAAACAAAATTGCTAGAATGTTTATCACTCTGGCAAGCTCTATTTCTTTTGGTTCGCTTCAAGTTCGCTGACCGGTTCGCGAACTTTAAGCGAACTAAAAAAAATATTTTTTTTAAAAAAAAGAAGAGTTAGTATAAGGGAAGTAAACAGAGAATAATGTAAAAAGAAAGACAGCTAGAGAGAGTAAATGAGAGATACTGTCAATGACATCATCAGCAGTGCATTGCGGGTAAAAAGAGTGGAAAACATTTACCTTATAATTCTTGTTACCTTTTTTAAATATTTTTTCATACTTTCAATCTGTAAAACAAAGAACAAACATTTCAAAAAATATTAAAACATGTATTTAAAAATTAGAAAAGACAAGGGAAAAGGTTCAAAAACAAACAGTTTTTCAACAACTTTGACATTTACAGAAGTCTCTGCTTCTCTACGTTCCCTACACAATCCTAAAGATATATATTCGAAAGAAACTGTATCTTGATATTGCTGAACTGAGGCCTATTTTGAAACATGATGTTTTTCTTGCACTGCTAATGTCTCACAATAGTGATGCAATAGCAGCGCAAAAAAGATGTAAAGTCATAATAAAATTGTGTCTAACATTGTAAATGATTGTTTTAGGATGCAAATAAGATGTGTGCTTTCAAGAGCTTTCTTTGAGGTGAGGCCTCTTTTTTTTATAAAAAAAAAAACACTACCCAGAAGTACAGCACTCTAAGCATTAAAATTGATATTTACAGAACTCACCTTACCCATATGTACCACACATTTCTAAATGTATATCATAAGGACAAAAAGCATAACATTAATTATACATGTTAAATGGTTTATTTTTGCTGTTCTCAGAATGTATCAAATTTCACTTAAATCAGTGACTTGAAGGTATTCATCATGTAACAGCGGGGAAAAAAAAACACAATCAAAATGACTGTGTTTAAAAAACCCATACAACCTAAGAAATCTGATTTCAAAACTTCTTAAAATTAACTTACTTTCAATGACGTCGAAGGATCTCCTATAAACAGCATCCACTCTGTTGTGCTTTAAATATTTTCAGCCCGCCACTTTCTGAAAGAAAACCTCCATCGATACGTGAAATATGTTACATAGAAAAAAAACTTCTCTCATTATATCACATGTTTCCACTAGGCCAAATCATGTTGCCGCGATTCGCAAATCTTGTAATTCTTCCAATCAAATCCCGACATTTTCTATTTTCGCAACTTTCAAAAATAAAATATTTGAGATTATTTTCACAATCCTGGACTACTAATATCTTACTCTTCTTTGTCAGTCATGTTCTCCTTTTCCTATGACACTGATACTGCTTACTATGAAGCAGACTTACTTGCATTAGGTTTATATAGTTGAATTTTTAATCGAGACAGCATTGCAGACTTACATTCCCTCTACTTAAAATTTTGGTTTTAAAAACACCAGGTAAGAATTTTTAAGGTCAAACGGCAATTTTTTTTTGAACGTTACAACAGAATCATTACAGAATGACCAGCCGTTTCCAGACTTTAAGTAAGCTGTATAATGTCCTGATGTTGTTGATGGACCATCGTGATAGATAATTGCTACAGTAACAAAAGTCCTCCCTGATATTGACAGCTGAGAAGCCACAAAATTTTTTATTAAAGTTGACAATTTTGTTCCATCAGGCCTACATCGTTGCATCATTAAAATGACATACTGGCCATATCTACGTATAAATAATGTTGACATCATATCACATTTACATTGGCTACACTCCATGTTGTGATCCGCTGCATTTACTAGCTTATTAAAGGAGACTGATTTACTGTCTGGCAAAGTTAAATATATAAATCTTTCTGAGTCTACACTAGTAGTACTTGATACCATACAGTTCTCGCAGTCATGCTGCCATTGATAAGAAAGCCCAAACAGGTGATCTACATCTACACCCTCAACTTGCAATATATCAAGCATATACATTAAAAACTCCTGACAATCTTGCTGATTATTTTCAGAGAAGTCTGTTTGACCTGAACATTCATCTAACAGATAACGAACTTCAGACACACTTTCTACTTTTGTTCGATCACTGCTACATTTCTCGAAAACAGAATTCAACAAACAGCATAAAATTTGTTCAGAATTCAACAGAATCTGTTCTTTTAAACTCTCTAGTGAAAAGAGAACATTAACCACTACATTTGCATAGCAGTTGACACCAGAACTGTTTTCAAATTGAAAACCGACAACATCTTCAACAGAATCCACTTTCTTTCTGCTAACAATTTTCGGTTCATTGACTTTTAGTCTTTTTGCAACAACCTCCCTACTATTACTGCTATTTCTACGTTTGCGGCCTACCACACGTTTCTCAAACAAAGGATATTGAGGCAAATGTGGCGCATACTCTCTTCTTAACCTATTGTATTCCTTAACACAATCTAGATCCGCACAAATGTTTGTGACATCACAGTCAATCAAGTACAATCCCGATAAAGTTCTAACTCGTGACAATGCCACATATGCCATACCCTCCTTGAACACAGAACTGCCAATATTCACCAATGCACAGTCTACACTTAAACCTTGCGATTTATGGATTGTCACCGCATATGCCAAGCAAACAGGAAACTGTTTACGGCGAACATATAAATCTTTAACAAGCAAAAACCTAGCAGAACAACGACCAATTTGCTGTACTTCCTCAATGCCATCAAATTTAATTTTTAAAAATTCTATTCCATCTCTATTTCTGTATTTCTCAAAATCAACAACATTACCCATTGATCCATTTACCAGACCTCTTTCTACATGTAAATTCCTTCTCAAAATAATTCGGCAATTTAAACACACATTCAAAGTCTTTTCAAAACCCGCTGTTTTAGATATAGTCTTCTCTAATGAATCCAATTTTGATTTCAAATTGTCTGACAAAATAATTGTTGATCCCATATGCTCTAATTTGTCGATAGCTTCAAGTTTCACAATCTCTTGCTTTTCTAAATTCAACATTTTGTTGTTGAAGATGGCACATTCTGCAAGAGTTGGCATGAGACATATCCCGGATTTCTTCTCAGTAATTTTCTGAAAAATATTCTCAGGCACAATATCTTGTTTGGGATACAAATTTGACAGTAACCGTGCATTTAAAGCTTCTTTCCCATGCTCGGTCACTTTTCCAATTCTAATATCTTGTAGAATATTCTTGTAATCTTCATCCTTTGCCTGACGCATATTTTGATGCAGTTCTGCATAATTGAAGTTTAACCATATATTGACGTTGCCAATGCTCCCTAGGCACTTCCTGGTATCTTCATGCGTGAGTATTTTGAACACAGGTTGACCTTTTACTGGTGTCAGCTGTAGAAGATCTCCGAAAACAATAATGTGTTTCCCACCAAATAAGACATCATATTCAGTTTTAAGTACTTCTTGCATTCTCAAATGCACAAAGGCAAGCATGACATTGGAAACCATGCTTACTTCGTCAATGATAAGTAGTTTCATTTTCCTCAAAACTCTTGAAACTTCACAGCAAGCATCTCCAGATAACTTGTTGTATTGTAATTTGTTGTCATGCTCCACCGGCAGCATCAATAGACGATGCAAAGTAATACCTTTAATATTATGTGCTGCCAGTCCAGTAGGAGCGGTGACAACACAAGACAGCGATGACTCAGTCCTTTCCTGCAAATAACAAGAGATTGCTTTAATGAGGAAACTTTTTCCAGTTCCCGCTTCTCCACTCACGTACAGTCGGACAGGCTTCAACGACGTACACGAGCACTCTTTCTTCTCATGACTTAATCCGTGCTCAATTTCCTTGGTAACTTCATCATATATTTTCCTCTGCTCAACGTTGAGTTGTTTTTCCAAGTCTTGTAAGTTAACTGAATCCTCCTGAGCATGTGCCATGGCTCTTTCTACTTCATTCATAGCAGTGGCAGCTTCATTTTCGATAATAGGTCCTCCAAGTGGATCTTGACTCAATGAAACAGAACTCTGACTGTCCTGAGAACTGTCTCTGGCAATCTCGGCTGCAATCGTTGCTTCCTGCTCAATTTCCAAAGTTAGCATTTCTTGATATTTAGAAAAAGCAGGACATTCTATGGACTCCTTGGCTGCATTGAAAGAGTCTTCGTAACAGAGGAAATCTCCAAGCAGTTCCTCTTCTGCACGCCAAGGCTTGAAAAGTTGCAAAAGTGCTAAATAGAAAAACTCCTTTTTTTCTGGAGATTCGCCACTTAATTTTCGATGGTTTACTAATTGGCATTTTCTTTGCTTGACCAGGCATCCCTCACTTCCAATTACAGCATACACTCCTTTCTCAATATCTTCTTTGATGTTCCTCTTGAATATATAATTTTGGAGAACCTCATATAGACAAATATTCTCAAGGTGACTGCTTCGATTTGGATAATATGTATCCAACATGTTGGTCTTCAAAATGTCGGTACTGTTTGGTTCCTTTTCTGCCAAATACTCAATTTCCCGAACAGGTTTAAGAACTCGATTTCGCGTTGCAGCAAGACCAAGACTCGCCCAAACGAGACTCCTGGATTTGGCATAGAGACTTGCTGAAGACAATCGATCAGAACATTCGTAAGCTCCGATTTCTCGATGCGACAACATCTTCAGACTGAAACTGTACAACTTCTTGCTGAGGCTCTTTTCATGGGAAATGTCCTCCCACATATCCTTCAGTTCGGTCTTTTCTTTTTTGGTGATGTAAGATGTCACATACCGAGCCACAGCCATACAGTTGTCAGCCACAAACTGTATATCCATGTTGGCATTCCACATGGACAAAATCACTGGGTTGTAGTCATTGATGTACTTGGACTCTTCGTTCCTTTTCAAATTGTATGTATTCTTGGGTGATTTCCTCGTCACATTATGTCGCAGCGAAGACATCAAACTGTTCACTCTTCCTTTAGAAATCACCGGTCGTGGAAAGTTGAAACGACATTTGGTGTAGAACTTGTCCTTGTTTCTGAATTTACGACGACAGTACTTTCCACAACGATGGCTTTGGAAACGTAGAACTTGTTCTCTTAGACTTTTCTTCTCCGTTGCGTTTGGAACAGCACACGTAGAATACTGTTCGATGAAATTCATCACTAAGTCATCCGGATCTGTTCCAAATTTAGGTGCATCCTTGATCCACAGCAACATATGTATATGAGGGGCACCTCTTGCTTGGTACTCCTTTCTCCAGAAGAAATCCAACACCTCTCCAAGAGGTGGATTCTTTTTATTTGTGATGAAAGACATCATAGCTTCAAATCTATGATTGAAGTACCTGCATACATTCACAGGATCCAAAGAACACAGTTCTCCAGGTGTCTTGAATTCAATGTTTTCAATATTTCCATTTGCCTCTCGTAGAAATTCAAGTAAGTCATCCCAGCCATACTCGGCACAGCTCAGAGTGAGGAACCATGTCGGAGTTCCTAAGTTCCTCAGCATACATTTTAAGTCACCATGACGACGGTACCAGTACTCATTAGTACCACGCTGACACGCCATGAGATTAATTAAGTGAGAATCCAAAATACTGTCTTGGACATTGACTTTATGCATAAAGTCACTTGCCGAGATGTTTCGCATCTGTATACCACTTTTTAAGATGTGGTTCACTGCATATGACAGTCCAGACAGATCGCTTTCAAACAGGAGATGAAACAAATAGGGAATGCATTGCCGAAACCTAGGATCTTCTGCATACAATCGTAAAGTCCGGTATTCAGACGCAGGAATTTCACGAGGTCGCTCATCATATCTTCCTCCTTGACCTGTGGGAAATAGCTGTGGGAAACACCGAGCTTCCAAACTTTCCTCCCAAACACTAATGGGACTCCCTTTGGCTTGTTTCATTTGAAACAACTCAATAGCATTCCCCATCACTTCCTTGGAATGCAAAGGATGAACACTATAATGTTCATATATTTCTTCACTTTTAGAGGCCTCTACTTTCTCAATTTGGCCAGCACACAAATCGCTATCCTCTTCATCACTTACTTCCTCTTCTGCAACATATACATTCTTATAGTACTTATTATTTTTCTTCAAATACACTGTTGCCTTTTTGACTTTCCTAACATCCACTAAATCTTGCCATATTTTCTTATTCTTTGTCGGAACCCCATTAACCAAGATAACCAGAGGTTCCTCTTCCACTTTTTCTATTCCAATTGTGTTAATGTTTTTGTTCAAATCTAGAGGCAAATAAACAACTCTTCCCTTTAATCCTCTCTGTAAATCTGCTGGAGGCAATTTCCCTGTCTTTGGCTCCATTCTTACAATAGCCTGAAAGGGATGGATACTTTGAATCAAAATAGATTCATAAGTATTTAAATCCTTCAATTCAGAAGGAATCTCAACCAATTCCAGATTATTATGAACTGCCCTAGCAGGCATCTGGTTTTGGTTTAATTTATTACAACAATAAGTACACACACGTTGATCCGATCCCAAATCAAAATAATTTTCTACCATCAAGTATGTGGCTAAATCCTTCCATTCACTATTATTTTCCCTTTCACTTTTTGCATATAAATCCACTACCTTAGTCTGATTCTTATAATAAGTGCGTCGACAACATACACAAGTGAAATTAGGCCTCTCACTTGATTTCATCTGAAACGTGGCAATTTCCTTCTGAAAATTATCTGTACTGGAAACCTGTACATTATCTTCCACATTACCCTCTACTTCAGGGTCAATTTGAACATTCTCATCTTTACTACCAAAGTAACAAAACTCAATTTCTTCACAAAGATTCTTCACATCTATTTCAGAACCATGCAAAAGAGCAGCACATAACTGTTTAAGCATAATTGCTGGACTCTTAGCATAATACAACATTCTCACTAATTTTCTCACTTTATTATGATGCACTGCTAGCATCCTGAAATGATGAAAAACACTCTGGCATACTCTCCTGGAAAGACAAGCCAGTGAATGACCACGCAAACCTGTCATTTGTCTCACTCTGCAAGGATCTAAATCTTGCAACAACTTCATTTTCTGCTTCAAACTTTTCTTATTAAATGTCCGTATAAAATCACATAGCAAATTGATGGAAACCTGTCGCACACTGCAAATAGAACTACACTTCCAAATGTACACAGGACCCTTAGGACGTCTTCCTAAAACCTCATCACTTAGCGCCTCTTCTGTCTCTGTTGTCACAAGTAGTTCTTTTTCAACTGGACAACCATCCTTCACTTCATAAGCTCGACCACTGATGTCAACTGCATGCACCAAATCATTATCCTGAAAATAAGTCTCCTCATTAAAAAATGCCTCAGAACTTGAACTATGCATCCATTCTCCAGAAAAAACTTCACAAAAGTTAGTACGATTTACTACTCTCTTCCATCTACTTTTTGTTTTGAAATCAGAAATTACCTTGCTTAGTTTCCTAATTCTATTGATTACCAAAATAAACAACTTTCGCTTGATTTCAAAAGCATGATCAATAATTTTCTCTACATTTTTCTTCTTCCTATAAAATGCCGCTTTCTGTTGGCCTTTCTTTTTAATATTTTTCAATAAATTAACTAATATCCTATTACGGAACATTCGTTGTCGAATGTCCCTAAACTGTTGTTTCCTTCTACTATCATGCACAGAGTTATCTCTTCCTCTACCAGTAACATTTGTGATGGGTCTCTCCTTTCCATTTAAATTACTTCTCTTTTTGTTAAGAGACACATTTTTTTGAGCAAAATTTTTTTTACTACAAATATTTCTTAAGAATGATTTCGTGCTCTTACCCGGACCTTTCTTGGTGTTTTGACAAGTATTTGGGGAAGAGGACTGCTGCAATAAAACATCATCCTGCTGTCTTTGACGTTTTCTAGCCTTTCGTATTCGACTTCTGGAAGGCATTTTCCAAACTATGAAAGAATCTGCAGTTGAATCTGTGAAAAAATATAATATAAAATGTTATTAACCACTATTACCAAACAGTAAATAAATAACAGTCATCTAAAACTTAATGCTGTACTAATTATTTAACATAGCAAATATTTTCCACCAGCACTGCATCACAAAAATGACACTCAATGGTACAAAACAGGCATACAACACTCATAAATCACTCCCTAATATTTTAAATCATTAATTCAGGATGACGATAAGATGTAGCCTATCTAAAGGTTTGTTTAGGCCCAGATCTTTGGACTGGGGTGAATGTGTGTCATTGATCCACATTCAGTCCATCACCTGTTTTGTTTATTTGAGGTGAGGCCAACACATGGTTGCAGATAAGATTTTCACTGAAAAAAAACCAAGGTAAAAAAACATGTGAAGGCCTACCAATGAAGTAAATCATTAAATGAAAACCAATACATTTCTGGAAATATGCACTACTAGTGCTTCATAAGATGTTTTGGATCATATTTATAAGTTATTTGAGTATCTAGTATGCTATTTTACATTCTTCATGGTGCAAATTTATTGTAAATACGCTCCCACCTGCGGTTGGCAAATTTAGATTTTGATTATGGGAGTTAGATAGGCATGTTAATAATTTCCCAAAAATGGTATATAACCCCAAACAACCTTTGAAGCAAATGCTCTTAGCCATGTTATCCACCTCCCATTGGATAACATGGCTAAGAAATGCTTGCAAATGTGATAAAAAAAGGCCTGCAATGCATGAATAACGCAGAAAAATCAGCGATATTCATGCATTTTCCAACAAATGCTCTTAGCCATGTTATCCACTTCCTATTAAATAACATGGCTAAGAACTGCTCAGGGCACCATGAGGAACGCTTTCCATTTAAAAAGGGAAAAATAACATCAAAGACACTAAAATGCCTTCTAAATATGAACCCAAACAACCTATGAAGCAATGTGAAAAAAAACTGCCGCAATGCATGAATATAGCAGAAAAATCAGCGATATTCATGCATTTTCCAGCAAATGCTCTTAGCCATGTTATCCACTTCCAATTAAATAACATGGCTAAGAACTGCTCAGGGCCCCATGAGGAACGCTTTCCATTTAAAAAGGGAAAAATAACATCAAAGACACTAAAATACCTTCTAAATATGAACCCAAACAACCTATGAAGCAATGTGAAAAAAACGGCCACAATGCATGAATATAGCAGAAAAATCAGCGATATTCATGCATTTTCCAGCAAATGCTCTTAGCCATGTGATCCACTTCCTATTAAATAACATGGCTAAGAACTGCTCAGGGCCCCATGAGGAACGCTTTCCATTTAAAAAGGGAAAAATAACATCAAAGACACTAAAATGCCTTCTAAATATGAACCCAAACAACCTATGAAGCAATGTGAAAAAAAACGGCCACAATGCATGAATATAGCAGAAAAATCAGCGATATTCATGCATTTCCCAGCAAATGCTCTTAGCCATGTTATCCACTTCCTATTAAATAACATGGCTAAGAACTGCTCAGGGCCCCATGAGGAACGCTTTCCATTTAAAAAGGGAAAAATAACTTCAAAGACACTAAAATGCCTTCTAAATATGACCCCAAACAACCTATGAAGCTCTAACAGTACATATCCTGAAATTTAATTCATTTCAAAATTCGTTTTTAAACACAGCATATAAATCAATTGTATACCTGCATTCATGAAGAAATGACTAAAAATGTCCTTGAGACACATGAAAGTGTTTTCTGGAATGCCCTAGCACCATTTTTGGGACACTATTAACATGGCTAGGTAACTCCCATAATCAAAATCTAAATTTGCCAAGCACAAGTGGGAGCGTATTTACAAGACACTTGTCCCATGAGGAACACTTTACATTTTAAAAGGCGAACACAACATCTTAGACACTCAAATACCTTATAAATATGGCCCAAAACAACCTATGAAGCTCTAGCAGTACATATCTAGAAATGTAATTGATTTCTTAAATCGTTTTTAAAAGCAACATATCTGTTTCAGCTTACATAACAGACCATGAAATGGCCTCCATGTATTACAATATCTTGTGTAACTGCATGCCAGAATGTTACACCAAATATGCAATTATAATTTCTCTTTGAAACTAATTCTATTAGTATATCACTAGAGACAAAACCACATTTTAAAAACACAGCTTTCTTCATCATTTTCTCCTTAAATCATACTATTCTCTATCTAAATTAAATAAATCTTTTCTCACCTTAGCAAATATTTTTTGAGTTTTGAAAACAGTCTCAGAAATACACCAAATTGTCTTCAGCAGAAGAAAAAGGATGCACTCCAAAGGCTGCAGCTATTGAAAGCACAGAAATACAGATATTCTTTTCACATATCTCTCATATTAGCCAATCATACCTCTTCCCTCACTTTTTTCAAATCAAAACCCTTCCCCCCTCTGCCCTGTCTGCCTTGTTTCCATAGCAACCACCTCCTGGAAGACCTCTCATGTTTGCAAATTCACACAACAATGTTTCAATTGAACTCTGAACTCTCAGTGCACCTGCGTATCCAGTGCAATCTTTCATTAAATGTTTCTTCCTTGACCATTCAAATTACATCTTTCAAAGAACACATCCATGCACCCTAACTTTCTGTTTTCAGAAATGGAAATGCACCAATCACTGCTAATGAATCATTAGCATTGTAAATCCACAGTTTTTTTTCTTTAGAAACTCCTACTGTTTCAACTGCCCTTTCATTACCACACTTCATCTGACTGCAGAACAACCTTCTTCCACCATGTTTAACGTCTGGATTGTTGGACATAGTTACATCCACTGGGCTCAAAGGTATGCTGAGAGCAGAAATTTACACAACCTCAATTTACAAGATGTGGAAATTAAGTGGTTGGGCCAAAGAGGATTAAAATGTCACCAATTGATACCATTGGTGAAAACCTTTATGCATTTGCCAAAACCTGACCTGTTAATAGTGCACTGTGGAGGTAATGATTTGGGCACTTTGACAGGGGTAGGTCTGGAAATGCTTTTAAAGGACACCTTGGAGCAATTAATGGCACTTTTTCCTCAAACTGCCTTGGTATATTCCAATATATGCCAAAGACAGAAATGGAGGTGGTCCAACCAATTTTGTCCACAAATTGAGAAAGCGAGGAAGCATGTAAACAAATCTGTTTCAGCTTACATGAGAGACCATGGAATGGGCTCTCTGTACAACAATAACTTGCGTTACTACATGCAAGATATCTACAGAGGAGATGGAGTTCACTTCTCAGATGAGGGCAACAGAATTTTCATTCTGAATTTAAGACTCTGCATTGGTACCTACTTATAAGTACCTAAATGTACCATAAACCCAAAAGCTCTTCTCAGAGCTACCCTACATCTGATCACTCACAATTATTATTTTTCTCTAACTTTTTTCACTAATTTTCCACAAAATTCGCTCCCCGGAGCGCTACCCGGTTCGCTAACCGAAAGCTAACCTCGCGGAATTTTTTTAAAAAAAATTTTTTTTCCGCACATATAAGCCTCCTCAGCCACGCTCAGAAAACCTAGGGGGTCAAGATAAGTCTACCATGACCCCTTCTACCCATTCTAAACATTATTTGCCCTCCATCTTGTATCTTAATGCGAACGAAACACAAAATGGTGGACTCCCGTGACGCTTAAGGTTCGCTAACCGGGCAGCTTCCCGGAAAGCGGTCCTAAAAAAAGGCGGGAAAGTAATTTACAGAATAACGACTAGAAACACTCTCACCAAATATAGATTAGCTCATACTACATAACAATCCCTTCCATTCTCACAAATTTCATTGAAATTCCATTTAGCCATTTAGCCTGTAGACCTCTCCAAGTACCGTGAGGTAAATTACTTCACAAAACACATCTGAATTGTTGGAATTGACAACCAATGAAAATGTTACTTTCATTTTCTACTTTTATTACCTGACATTTGATTGGTTATATACCTGTATATATATAAAGGGAGAGAAGGAAACACAGCCATTTTGACTACTACTTCTTGTTGTACCTCCTATTTCAAAAGCTTCAAAAAACTTCAACTTCTTTGTGAAGGTAAGTTATAATTTAATATATTGTGCACTATGACTTAATATAGTAGACTTTTTCTGCTACATATACACTATCCCTCTGTAGTAGTAGTGTCTTGGTTAAATCACATACACTTTTTTTTAGTCCTATTTCCACTCTCATACTATACACTGCCAAAAGATAAATTCACTGATAAAAACTGCCTATCTAAAATTAATCCCAACAGTGCCCTATCTCTACTAATATATATTTTTTTAATCCAAATTTCAGGCAAAATGGAAGGCGAGCAGCAAGTTTCATTTTCGATTGAACTGAAGGAGAGCAGCCAAGACAAACTTGATGACTTTATGGATGACAGTAGAGACCACGAACTTCTACAATGTGTTGAAGCAGTAGACAACTTGCTTCAAAATGAAAAACAATTACACCCTATAATAAATTATGACATTTCTGACAATGAAATGTTAGAAAATTTAATAAAGTATGAAACACAATCATAATAAAAAAAATAAATAAATAAAGAAAACAAAAAAAAACAAGAAAAACAACAAACAATTAACATACAGTATTAGAAAAGTCTTTCATTCTTTTATCCATAAAGTTCGCTGCCCAGAAAGCTATCCGGTTCGCGAACTTGGCGCTTACCACGCAAAAAAAAATTTTTTTTTTTGGACCCTCCTAGGCCCTTTTAAAACCTCCACATAAAACCTAGGGGGTCAACGAGGATCTACTATGCCCCCTTATGGTAATTTCCCCCTTTGTTTTGGCCTCCTCTTGTCTCTCGATCCTACCGAGAGACAAGATGGCGGCCGCTCCGGACTGTTTAGAATGTTGACAGACACCGGAGGGCCAATCAGCTTCTCATCGCAAAGTTCCGTTACGCGAAAGGTTCGCGAACCGGATCGCTGCCCGGAGCGCTGTTACAGATATATATCTTGATTTAAACGTTAATTTCTCAAAATCCACTGAAGCACATATATTGAGACCTAGCAAAGGCACATCGGGCTAACAGTCCCTACAATTTTGCCAAGTTTCGTGAAAATCCATTCAGCCGTTCGGGCTAAAAGTGAGTCCAACCGCCCTATGGAAATTAACATGGGAAAAAGGCGTTTTGGGACCCCCCTTTTTTCTCGGCCCCCCCTCCACAAAACCCCCCCAAATTTTCAAGGTCTGCTCAGAAACAAAATGTGCCATTTTCCTGAAAATTTCAGCCAATTCCGTCCACGAACGCAAAAGTTATTAGGCATAGAATTTTCAGAAATCCCATAGGGAAAAAATCCTAACTATATATACCTACTGGCGACCGCCAGTAGGTAATATCTATATATATATATATATATATATATATATATATATATTCAATGAAAAAACCATAGGTTATAGGCCATATATAGTTAGGAATTAGCATTTACAAAACCTTATTTTACTCGCATAAAACCATTGAAATTCCATATATAGTTAGCTAACTATAAGCGCTAACTATATATCGCGCACCCGCAATCCACTGCTGATGATGTCACATATTACATCATTCATGACATGGTCAGTGACATCACTGATGACATCACTGATCAAAACAACCAGTGATTGTATGTGTCTGTAAAGTTTAAATATGTTTCACATATTGAAGAATGAGTGGATGTATAAGTGTCTGGATGAAGAATTTAGTAGGTGCATGACTGACTGTATGAGTGAGTGATTAAATGTGTCTCACTGAGTACATGGGTTAGTGACTAAACTGTCTTAATTCGTGCATCAGTATGTTTGATGTTGTGTAAGCTGCTGCATGTGTTGATCAGTAGCTATAAGAGTGGCCATATGGGTTATTGATTGGTTGCCCAAATATTTGAATGGGAGGCTGAGTGTGTGTGTGGGTGGCTGGGAGGTGCGTGACTCTGTGCATAGATGTGTAAGCAGTTGATTCACTAGGAGTATGAGTTCAAGAGTGCATGTGGAAACAGCTATATGGGCGGTTGACTGTGCATGGGTGTGTTGGTGAGTGAATGGATTTCTCATTGCTACATGTGCAAGTAAGTACGTATGTAAAACACAATACATGTGAGAGTTGAGATATATAAATAACTGAACATAAGAGCCAGTGAATGTGTGAGTGGCTGTATCGATCACTGTGAGCTTGTATCAGGGATTATATAAGAGAGTAAATATGTGTTATTATATGTTTGAATAAGTAAGATGTGTATAACTGTATAGTTGAGGTAATGGAGGTGTGATTGATTCTTTGCATGACTGACTAGGTGTGTGAGTAACTCCATGGATGAGTGATAGTCTGTGAGTGTCTGTTTATACTGAGTGTATGTAAGGTTATATTAGAGTCTGAAGAGGTTCATTGTATTATCACATGAGTGATGTGATCAGTGATGACAAATGAGATGTCATCAGTGATGTCATTTGAGTTGTCATCAGTGATGTCATTTGAGATGTCATCATTGATATCATTTGAGTTGTCATCAGTGATGTCATTTGAGATGTCATCAGTGATGTCATCAGTGATGTCACTGACCATGTCATGAATGATGTAATATGTGACATCATCAGCAGTGGATTGCGGGTGCGCGATATATAGTTAGCGCTTATAGTTAGCTAACTATATATGGAATTTCAATGGTTTTATGCGAGTAAAATAAGGTTTTGTAAATGCTAATTCCTAACTATATATGGCCTATAACCTATGGTTTTTTCATTGAATTTTCAAGGTTTTGTAAATGCAAATTCCTAACTATATATCCACTATAACCTATGGTTTTTTCTGTGAATTTCATTGGTTTTTTAATAGCAAATATGAAAAGCTTTAAAATGTCAAGTACGTGATAGATAAAAACATTTTCGTATTTATGCACGCTGATGTGCTTTGAACGCTGCCCCCCCCCTCCCCTCTTTTGCCTTAGTAGTACTCTCTCTTTGCAGATACAGAAGGGTAGTTAACGCAGGCCTTTACCCCCGTTGTAATCCGTCGTACCTCCTTGTCTCTCCATTTGATTGATTGTTGTCCAAGCATTTACTGTTTTAGAATTGGTTCTCTTTGGATCATTCTCTATTTACAAACAAGCACAAAGTCGCAATACTCTGTTTAGTCTTTGCAGATAGTGAAAAATCGTGTAAAAAAATAAAAGTAATCGAGCAAAATCAGTAGGCCACTAATTGGATCTCTTTTTGACCTCGCTAAAATAGAAATATTAGGAACAACCCTTCTTGAGAAATACGAAAATAGTGAGATGAACTGAGCTCCACACCATGAGGGCTGCAAGACAGCTCGGCTCCATCACCCATCCCGCACAAAATAATGACAAACCCTATGCAAATATTAAAAATATAAACAACACACCAGCAAAGAAACAGGGTAAAACATTTTATTAAAAAACTATTTACATAACGTTGGTTTATAAGATGATGTCAGTAGTGGACCGATGTGTGAATAGATCGAAAACAGCACAAGGCTCCAAGATCCAGATAGCAAGCTCCTGGATGTTGGGTGCCATAGTTTAGAGTTCTGAATTTCAGCCTTTATCAATGCCTGTGCTTTGTTGAATCAAAATGGCGGCTTGACACAAAGCTGACTCAAGCGTTGCTACTGATGCTATGCAGACCAAAACTGGTTTTCAGTTTGTACATTTTTCTAGATTTTTCAATCCAAGTTTGGTTGACTTTGTAGAACGATGGCTTCAGATTTTCAACATACGGTGTGGTGGCGCTGACTGGGAGGGGGCGCTTCGCTCCTGCCCCCTCCCCAAGTAAGATTTTCATACGTGAAAGTACGTTAATGGTTTTGGTCCCTGAGATGCTTCGATGTCACTACCATTCTCAAATAGCATAAGTTCTAGATATTGGGTGCCATAGTTAAGAGTTCTGAGCAGCGCTTGTAACACTGTCTGAAGCTTATTTCCACCTACTGCAGCTTCACTATTCTCAAAGTAAGTGAGTGTCGTTTGTGGACCTGACTGCATTAGAAAACAATGTGATATGTTACCTTCCTAAACAGCTTGACGGAGGCCCCTGAGGGGCGCTGTGATGGCCATGGACTCGGAGAAGACGCTTGGCTCCGACACCCTCCCCAAGTCTTATAGCACTGGTGTAGCCTGAGATCGCCCCCGACATAGGCGGCCGGCTCCCGGGGTCCGGCGGTACTTTTTGCCTTTTGTTGACTCTTCAATTCTGGACCTTGTCCCACAATCCGTTTGACCTGAAGACAAGCTGTAGTGGGGCGCCCCTTTATCGTTTTAGTTGCCATTCCGCCCGCTTTTGCTACACTGTGCCTCTTCCGCCATTCAGCTGTTTTCCGCCCGCTCTTGCGACTACAGCGTCTCGCTCACCATGTAGTTGAGATGCGCCCGCTCTTGCGGTGCAGCGATAGGCGGCTGCCACAGGACTCTCAAAATGGCGGCCGTCTCTTCGGTTTTGGGCCTGGTCCACTAAAATGGCCCTGGGACACCTTGGAACTCGGACGCTTGTCTGCTAGGGCTTGGGTCCCATTCTCGAAAAGCGTCCCCTCAGCCGTGAAGATTCTACAAAAGTCTTGGGGGCCTCCGACTCCCGCAGGCTTCTGGTGGGGAGCGGCTGCCATGATTGCTCGTGGAATGGCCACGACGGAGCTACGAGATGGTAGTGGTCTCATGCTGACGCCAGCTTTAGTCTGAAACATCCAGAAACACTGTAGACTACCAATTCGATCAGTTCCGGTAGCGCCCCAACATGACCCGGAAGAGAAGAACTTGCCCTCCCCTCTTTGACTGATGGTTCTTGTTGCCTGTCCCCTCTGTTGTCATTTAACAGAACTTTTTGGACTGCTGAAAGGGGTTGTGTTCTGAACGCTGGTTGGTGGAGACATTTAGACTATATTCTTGACCTACGTTGTCGCGTAATGCGTTTTATGACACGCCGCGTTAGCGCACCCGGAAGTGATCCGAGGCGCGGCGCGTAACGTAAGCATAACAGGTCATGTGACTTGTTAATAAAACTTTTCATTGGTTCATTTTACTTTTGTTAATTTAATGATGAAAAGCTTGGTCATATGACCTAAAAATTACGCTTTTTATTATTTTCGAACAATATTTTTTTTTCAAACATATGTTATAATATTCCAAGCTAATGTACTTTCCCGGAAAATTTACAACTGTCTTGCAAGTAAAATATATTCCTTTTTCGAGAAAAAGGGCGTTTCTTCCTTCCATGACGGAGCCGTTGAGTAAAAGAGATTCGGCCTGCTGTCTTAGTCGCCGATACGCCTGATTATCAGATTCTTATCGATCACTTTATGTTGCAGACATGAAAAACACAACTGCCCTTGACCATTTATCTTTACTGCGTTCCTACATATTATACCTTTTATCCGTCATGTAATTGGACTGCTTTATTTCACTTGCCTTTTACTGATTCGAAAACAGTCACTAAAAGTAAAAACTTTACAAATGAAAATACTACTACCGTGTTTTGTTTTAAAAACCTTTATTGTGAAAATGTCAGTATACAAATACGGGCCTATAACCACGTGGGCCGGCCACGGAGCAAACTCAAATCGTATATGATGAGGAGACATTTACACTGTAGAAGAACGTAACGAGCGGGCCATTAGGTGACAAGAACAAAGGTGTCTAACAGTTGCGGAATCGGTGGACGTACATTTTGTAATTAAAATACGACAGGGCCACTTACAATAACATTTTCTAGATATACATTTGCGGGCAAAGAGTTACGAGTCCCATTTATACCGGCGCCATTTTGGGCGAGGCCGGGCAGGTCCAAGATATAGTCAAAATGTCTCCACCAACCATCGGCCAGACCAGAACCCCTTTCGGCCCTTTATGTTACAAGATGGTGTCTTCCATTCAGAAAATATTGTTGGCAGCATTTTGAAAGGAAAGATAAACAGCCGTTCTCCTAGTGAGTCTCACATTGTTACATTTAGGAAGAATGTTGAAGAGTAGTATGTGGAAAATCTGAAGCCATTTTTCTACAAACTCTCAATCAGACTTGGATGGAAAAAAAAACCTGAAGAATGTACAAACTGAAAACCAATTTTTGTCTGTATAGCACCAACAGTAACGCTTGAGTCAGCTTTGTGTCAAGCCGCCATTTTCATTCAATCAATAGCGTCCCCCTGCACACATTCAGGGACCTGGTCGTGTCTTCAGATGAAACGCATTGTAGGAAAAGATGCAGAAAGGAAAAGGAAAAAAGTTCCGCCGGACCTAGTGAAGCTGCAGCAGGTGCAAATAAACTTCAGACAGTCTTACAAGCACTGCTCAGAACTCTCAACTGAGGCACTCAACATCCAGGACTTGCCATTCGGATCTTGGCGCCTTGTATTTTTGTTTTGTTTTTGATGGAGGGGAAAGAACAAAAAACAGACATTGAAAAAGGCTCAACAGTGCAGGGCGCCTTGTGCTGGTTCCGACCTATTCACACATCGGTCCGCTACTGACATCACCTCATAAACCAACGGGGCACCCCACGCTGACTTTCGGCGCAGCATTGTAGGATGGCCACACCAGTGCGGCAATTTGCTGGACACCACCTCGGTGCCATCCAGATCTCGGCGCGTTCATTCATTCAATAGCGTCCCCCTGCACACATTCAGGGACCTGGTCGTGTCTTCAGAAGAAACGCATTGTAGGAAAAGAAGCACAAAGGAAAAGGCAACAAGTTCCGCCGGACCTAGTGAAGCTGCAGCAGGTGCAAATAAGCTTCAGACAGTTCTACAAGCACTGCTCAGAAATCTCAACTGAGGCACTCAACATCCAGGACTTGCCATTCGGATCTTGGCGCCTTGTGCTGGTTCCGACCTATTCACACATCAGTCCACTACTGACATCACCTCATAAGCCAACGGGGCACCCCACGCCATCTTTCGGCGCAGCATTGTAGGATGGCCACACCAGTGCAGCCACTTGCTGGACACCACCTCGGTGCCATCCGGATCTCAGCGCGTTCGAGTCACTGTGCCGGAAGAGTAACCGGAACTCAGCTGAACACGCCGTCTTTCGGCGCAGCATTGTAGGATGGCCACACCAGTACGGCAATTTGCTGGACACCACCTCGGCGCCATCTGGATCTCGGCGCGTTCGAGTCACTGTACCGCAACAGTGACCGCAATTCTGCTGGACACGCCGTCTTTCGGCGCAGCATTGTAGGATGGCCACACCAGTGCGGCAATTTGCTGGACACCACCTCGGTGCCATCCGGATCTCGGCGCGTTGTGCTGCCTTCGGCCTATTCGCACATCGGTCCGCTACTGACGCCGCCTCACGTGCCAACGGATTTTCTACGCTTTTTGTAGCCCTATGTCGCATAACAGGTCATGTGACTTGTTTATAAAACTTTTCATTGGTTCATTTTACTTTTGGTTTCCTAAAGATGGAAGGCTTGGTCATATGACCTAAAAATAACACTTTTCATTGGTTTAGAACATTTTTTTTTCCCAAACGATGAAAGCCCCACCTTGTTTCTGGATCATTCAGACTGAAGCTGGCGTCAGCATGAGAGCACCACCATCTCGTGGCTCCGTCGTGGTCATTCCGCGAGCAATCATGGCAGCCGCTCCCCACCGGAAGCCTGCGGGAGTCGGGGGCCCCCAAGACTTTTATACAATCTTCACGGCTGAGGGGACGCTTTTCGAGAATGGAGCCCAAGCCGTAGCAGGCAAGCGTCCGACTTCCAAGGTGTCCCAGGGCCATTTCAGTGGACCAGGCCCAAAACCGAAGAGCCGTCCGCCATTTTGACAGCCATGTGGCAGCCGCCTATCGCTGCACTGCAAGAGTGGGAGCAACTCAACAACATGGTGAGCGAGACGCTGTAGCCGCAAGAGCGGGCGCAACTCAGCTGGATGGCCGCCACCTGGGGAGGCCCGTTCACGCCGCCTCCCCCCCCCCCCCCGGGCCGCCGCACGCCAATTTTCGGAGCAGCATTGTAGGATACCAAAACCAGCCAGTTAACCAATCAATTTTTTTTTAAAAACATCCATTTAGACACTTATTTAAACATGTATTCTTCCATCGACCTTAACATATACATATATAAAATATATTTATTTTTCAGAAAGACACACATTCACTGGACGATGTCATCAGTGATGTCATGAGTGATGTCATCAGTGATGTCATGAGTGATGTCACTGACCATGTCATGAGTGATGTATTATGTGATGTCATCAGCAGTGCATTGCACGCGCAAGTTATAGTGAGTCCGACTAACTATAACGTGGGAATTTCAATGGTTTTATATCAGTAAAATTTCCAGCTAACTATAACTGGTGTGAAACCTATGGTTTTTTCAGTGAATATATATATATATATATATATATATATATATATATATATATATATATATATATATATATATATATATATATATATATATATATATTCACAGAAAAAACCATAGGTTATAGTGGATATATAGTTAGGAATTTGCATTTACAAAACCTTGAAAATTCAATGAAAAAACCATTGGTTTTAGGCCATATATAGTTAGGGATTTGCATTTACAAAACCTTATTTTACTCGCATAAAACCATTGAAATTCCATATATAGTTATAAGCGCTAACTATATATCGCGCACCCGCAATCCACTGCTGATGATGTCACATATTACATCATTCATGACATGGTTAGTGACATCACTGATGACATCACTGATGACATCATCCAGTGACTGTATGTTTCTGTAAAGTTAAAATATCTCTTACATATTGAAGAATGAGTGGATATATAAGTGTCTGGATGAAGGATTTAGTAGGTGCATGACTGACTGTATGAGTGAGTGATTAAATGTGTCTCACTGAGTGCATGGGTTAATGACTAAACTGTCTTAATTTGTGCATCATTATGTCTGTTGTTCTGTAAACTGTTCCATGTGTTGATAAGTAGCTATATGAGTAACTATATGGGTTATTGATTGGTTGCCCAAGTATTTGTATGGGATACTGAGTGTGTGTGTGGGTAGCTGGGAGGTGTGTGACTCTGTGCATAGATGTGTGAGCAGTTGATTCACTAGATGTATGGTTTCAAAAGTGCATGTGGAAACAGCTGTATGGGCGGTTGACTGTGTGCATGAGTGTATTGGTGAGTGAATGGATATCTCAGTGCTACATGTCAAAGTAAGTACATATGTAAAACACAGTACATGTGAGAGTTGACATATATAAATAACTGTGCATAAGAGCCAGTGAATGTGTGAGTGGCTGTATGAATCATTGTGAACTTGTATCAGGGATTGTATAAGAGAGTAAATATGTGTTAGTATATGTTTGAATAAGTAAAGTTTGTATAACTGTATATTTGAGGAAATGGAGGTGTGATTGATTCTTTGCATGACTGACTAGGTGTGTGAGTAACTCCATGGATGAGTGACAGTCTGTGAGTGTCTGTTTACACTGATTGTATCTAAGGTTATATTAGAGTCTGAAGAGGTTCATCGTATTATCACATGAATGATATCATCAGTGATGTTATCAGTCATGTCAAATGAGATGTTTTCAGTGATGTCATCAGTGATGTCATTTGAGATGTCATCAGTGATGTCATCAGTGATGTCACTAACCATGTCATGAATGATGTAATATGTGACATCATCAGCAGTGGATTGCGGGTGCGCGATATATAGTTAGCGCTTATAACTATATATGGAATTTCAATGGTTTTATGCGAGTAAAATAAGGTTTTGTAAATGCAAATCCCTAACTATATATGGCCTAAAACCAATGGTTTTTTCATTGAATTTTCAAGGTTTTGTAAATGCAAATTCCTAACTATATATCCACTATAACCTATGGTTTTTTCTGTGAATTTCATTGGTTTTTTAATAGCAAATATGAAAAGCTTTAAAATGTCAAGTACGTGATAAATAAAAACATTTTCGTATTTATGCACGCTGATGTGCTTTGAACGCTGCACCCCCCCTCCCCTCTTTTGTCTTAGTAGTACTCTCTCTTTGCAGATACTGAAGGGTAGTTAACGCAGGCCTTTACCCCCGTTGTAATCCGTCGTGGCTGCTTGTCTCTCCATTTGATTGATTGTTGTCCAAGCATTTACTGTTTTAGAATTGGTTCTCTTTGGATCATTCTCTATTTACAAACAAGCACAAAGTCGCAATACTCTGTTTAGTCTTTGCAGATAGTGAAAAATCGTGTAAAAAAAATAAAAGTAATCGAGCAAAATCAGTAGGCCACTAATTGGATCTCTTTTTGACCTCGCTAAAATAGAAATATTAGGAACAACCCTTCATGAGAAATACGAAAATAGTGAGATGAACTGAGCTCCACACCATGAGGGCTGCAAGACAGCTCGGCTCCATCACCCATCCCGCACAAAATAACGACAAACCCTATGCAAATATTAAAAATATAGACAACACACCAGCAAAGAAACAGGGTAAAACATTTTATTAAAAAACTATTTACATAACGTTGTTTTATAAGATGATGTCAGTAGTGGACCGATGTGTGAATAGATCGAAAGCAGCACAAGGCTCCAAGATCCGGATGGCAAGCTCCTGGATGTTGGGTGCCATAGTTTAGAGTTCTGAATTTGAGCCTTTTTCAATGTCTGTGCTTTGTTGAATCAAATTTGCAGCTTGACACAAAGCTGACTCAAGCGTTGCTACTGATGCTATGCAGACCAAAACTGGTTTTCAGTTTGTACATTTTTCTAGATTTTTAATCCAAGTTTGGTTGACTTTGTAGAACGATGGCTTCAAATTTTCAACATACGGTGTGGTGGCGCTGACTGGGAGGGGGCGCTTCGCTCCTGCCCCCTCCCCAAGTAAGATTTTCATACGTGAAAGTACGTTAATGGTTTTGGTCCCTGAGATGCTTCGATGTCACTGCCATTCTCAAATAGCATAAATTCTGGATGTTGGGTGCCATAGTTAAGAGTTCTGAGCAGCGCTTGTAACACTGTCTGAAGCTTATTTCCACCTACTGCAGCTTCACTATTCTCAAAGTAAGTGAGTGTCGTTTGTGGACCTGACTGCATTAGAAAACAATGTGATATGTTACCTTCCTAAACAGCTTGACGGAGGCCCCTGAGGGGCGGTGTGATGGCCATGGACTCGGAGAAGACGCTTGGCTCCGACACCCTCCCCAAGTCTTATAGCACTGGTGTAGCCTGAGATTGCCCCCGACATAGGCGGCCGGCTCCCGGGATCCGGCGGAACTTTTTGCCTTTTGATGACTCTTCAATTCTGAACCTTGTCCCATCCAGCTGAGTTGCGCCCACTCTTGCGGCTACAGCGTCTTGCCCACCATCCAGCTGAATTGCGCCCACTCTTGCGGTGCAGCGATAGGCGGCTGCCACAGGACTCTCAAAATGGCGGCCGGCTCTTCGGTTTTGGGCCTGGTCCACTAAAATGGCCCTGGGACACCTTTGAACTCGGACGCTTCCCTGATAGGGCTTGGGTCCCATTCTCGAAAAGCGTCCCCTCAGCCGTGAAGATTCTACAAAAGTCTTGGGGGCCTCCGACTCCCGCAGGCTTCTGGTGGGGAGCGGCTGCCATGATTGCTCGTGAAATGGCCACGACGGAGCTACGAGATGGTAGTGGTCTCATGCTGACGCCAGCTTTAGTCTGAAACATCCAGAAACACTGTAGACTACCAATTCGATCAGTTCCGCTAGCGCCCCAACATGACCCGGAAGAGAAGAACTTGCCCTCCCCTCTTTGACTGATGGTTCTTGTTGCCTGTCCCCTCTGTTGTCATTTAACAGAACTTTTTGGACTGCTGAAAGGAGTTGTGTTCCGAACGCTGGTTGGTGGAGA
The DNA here is from genome assembly GCF_964263255.1 of Lissotriton vulgaris. Classification (NCBI taxonomy): domain Eukaryota; kingdom Metazoa; phylum Chordata; class Amphibia; order Caudata; family Salamandridae; genus Lissotriton; species Lissotriton vulgaris. The sequence goes on from NW_028254570.1 coordinate 96,648, forward strand.
CATTTTGACTATATTCTTGACCTACGTTGTCGCGTAATGCGTTATATGACACGCCGCGTTACCGCACCCGGAAGTGATCCGAGGCGCGGCGCGCAGTGCGTAACGTAAGCATAACAGGACATGTGACTTGTTAATAAAACTTTTCATTGGTTCATTTTACTTTTGTTAATTTAATGATGAAAAGCTTCGTCATATGACCTAAAAATTACGCTTTTTATTGTTTTCGAACAATATTTTTTTTTCAAACATATGTTATAATATTCCAGGCTAATGTACTTTCCCGGAAAATTTACAACTGTCTTGTAAGTAAAATATATTCCTTTTTCGAGAAAAAGGGCGTTTCTTCCTTCCATAACGGAGCCGTTGAGTAAAAGAGATTCGGCCTGCTATCTTAGTCGCCGATACGCCTGATTATCAGATTCTTATCGATCACTTTATATTGCAGACATGAAAAACACAACTGCCCTTAAGCATTTATCTTTACTGCGTTCCTACATATTATACCTTTTATCCGTCATGTAATTGGACTGCTTTATTTCACTTGCCTTTACTGATTCGAAAACAGTGACTAAAAGTAAAAACTTTACCAATGTAAATACTACTACCGTGTTTTGTTTTAAAAACCTTTATTGTGAAAATGTCAGTATACAAATACGGGCCTATAACCACGTGGGCCGGCCACGGAGCAAACTGAAATCGTATATGATGAGGAGACATTTACACTGTAGAAGAACGTAACGAGCGGGCCATTAGGTTGCAAGAACAAAGGTGTCTAACAGTTGCGGAATCGGTGGACATACATTTTGTAATTAAAATACGACACGGCCACTTACAATAACATTTTCTAGATATACATTTGCGGGCAAGAAGTTACGAGTCCCATTTATACCGGCGCCATTTTGGGCGAGGCCGGGCAGGTCCAAGATATAGTCAAAATGTCTCCACCAACCATCGGCCAGACCAGAACCCCTTTCGGCCCTTTATGCTACAAGATGGTGTCTTCCATTCAGAAAATAGTGTTGGCAGCATTTTGAAAGGAAACAGAAACAGCCATTCTCCTAGTGAGTTTCACATTGTTACATTTAGGAAGAATGTTGAAGAGTAGTATGTGGAAAATCTGAAGCCATTTTTCTACAAACTCTCAATCAGACTTGGATGGAAAAAAAAAACCTGAAGAATGTACAAACTGAAAACCAATTTTTGTCTGTATAGCATCAACAGTAACGCTTGAGTCAGCTTTGTGTCAAGCCGCCATTTTCATTCAATCAATAGCGTCCCCCTGCACACATTCAGGGACCTGGTCGTGTCTTCAGATGAAACGGATTGTAGGAAAAGAAGCAGAAAGGAAAAGGCAAAAAGTTCCGCCGGACCTCGGGAGCCGGCCGCCTATGTCATGTGCCACCTTTGGCCACACCAGGGCAATAGTGAAGCTGCAGCAGGTGCAAATAAGCTTCAGACAGTCTTACAAGCACTGCTCAGAACTCTCAACTGAGGCACTCAACATCCAGGACTTGCCATTCGGATCTTGGTGCCTTGTGCTGGTTCCGACCTATTCACACATCGGTCCACTACTGACATCACCTCATAAGCCAACGGGGCACCCCACGCCGACTTTCGGCGCAGCATTGTAGGATGGCCACACCAGTGCGGCAACTTGCTGGACACAACATCGGGGCCATCCAGATCTCGGCGCGTTCGACTCACTGTACCGCAAGAGTGACCGCAACTCAGCTGGACACGCCATCTTTCGGCGCAGCATTGTAGGATGGCCACACCAGTGCGGCAATTTGCTGGACACCACCTCGGTGCCATCCGGATCTCGGCGCGTTCGAGTCACTGTACCGCAACAGTGACCGCAACTCAGCTGGACACGCCGTCTTTCGGCGCAGCATTGTAGGATGGCCACACCAGTGCTGCAATTTGCTGGACACCACCTCGGTGCCATCCGGATCTCGGCGCGTTCGAGTCACTGTACCGCAACAGTGACCGCAACTCAGCTGGACACGCCGTCTTTCGGCGCAGCATTGTAGGATGGCCACACCAGTGCGGCAATTTGCTGGACACCACCTCGGTGCCATCCGAATCTCGGCGCGTTGTGCTGCCTTCGGCCTATTCGCACATCGGTCCGCTACTGACGCCGCCTCACGTGCCAACGGATTTTCTACGCTTTTTGTAGCCCTATGCCGCATAACAGGTCATGTGACTTGTTTATAAAACTTTTCATTGGTTCATTTTACTTTTGGTTTCCTAAAGATGGAAGGCTTGGTCATATGACCTAAAAATAACACTTTTCATTGGTTTAGAACATTTTTTTTTCCCAAACGATGAAAGCCCCACCTTGTTTCTGGATCATTCAGACTGAAGCTGGCGTCAGCATGAGAGCACCACCATCTCGTGGCTCCGTCGTGGTCATTCCGCGAGCAATCATGGCAGCCGCTCCCCACCGGAAGCCTGCGGGAGTCGGGGGCCCCCAAGACTTTTGTAGAATCTTCACGGCTGAGGGGACGCTTTTCGAGAATGGAGCCCAAGCCCTAGCAGGCAAGCGTCCGAGTTCCAAGGTGTCCCAGGGCCATTTCAGTGGACCAGGCCCAAAACCGAGGAGCCGTCCGCCATTTTAAGAGCCATGTGGCAGCCGCCTATCGCTGCACTGCAAGAGTGGGAGCAACTCAACAACATGGTGAGCGAGACGCTGTAGCCGCAAGAGCGGGCGCAACTCAGCTAGATGGCCGCCACCTGGGGAGGCCCGTTCACGCCGCCTCCCCCAACCCTGGGCCGCCGCACGCCAATTTTCGGAGCAGCATTGTAGGATACCAAAACCAGTGCGGCAGTTTACTGGACATCACCTGGGTGCCTGTCGTACATGTTGTGTCAGCCATGTGACACTGGACACAGTCCCATCAACATCTCAACGCGTTCTGCTGCCTTGGGACTATTCGCACAACAGACCGCTACTGACGAGGCCTCCCCCCGCACCACCCGGGACGCCCCACGCTGTTTTTCTGTGCTGCATTGTAGGATCCCAAAACCAGTGCGGCACCCAGGCGACATCACCTGGGTGCCGTCCAGAACTCTGCACGTTGTGCTGCCTTGGGACTATTCGCACAAAAGACAGCTTCTAACCATTGTTGCTTTTTGTGTTGAAAAATGTTTAAATGTTTTTAGTTTTTGGTCCGTTCGTTATAGTTAATAGTTAATAAAGTTTTATAATCTTACTTTGTTGGAGTGTTATCTATTTTTTTTAAAACGGGTGAATGGGGCCTTGAATCGGGTTATTGTCATGTGTGGGCTTTGGAAGTGTGCTGCTGCAGGATCGGACATTTCAAACTCAAATGCACGTTCTTTTTCTGGCAAGTTGCTGGCAGTGCCCCCCCGCCCGCTCCTAAAAGAGGGCACACACACACCGCCGCCCCGAGTACTTCACAAATCTTTAAAAGACCATGCGCTTGTTCATGAGGCTTAAATGGTTTATCACCTCTTCTAGAACCCCTGCATCGACCCTCTGACGTTTCCTGGAAAAATTACCATGTAACACAATACCAAGCCCTGTCAGCTGAAACCCCCAAGGAATCGTGGGGCATATTATCAAGGGGGTTTATCTCCGCTTTTTTGGCTTTAAATGCCATGAAAGCGGAGATAAAATTAGCTCCCTATTACCAAGCTGTCGCTAACACCAGTTAGTGACAACTAAAAGGAGATAGCGACCATCTTGGGCCCCGCTTTGCATGTCAGTGATACTTATCACTAATGACATGCAAAGTGGCGTACCAAGATGTTAGCGACTGGAAACAGTCCCTAACATCGCTATCTTCTATTACCAACTTTTGGAGATATTCGCGCTAAGCGCGAATATCTCCAAAATCTAACACCTGCCCTGAGCAGTTCTTAGCCATGTTATCCAATGGGAGGTGGATAACATGGCTAAGAGCATTTGCTCGATAATACATGAATATCGCTGACGTTTCTGCGATAATAGCAAGGTTTATCTGCGATAAAAATCGCCGATGTGCGGCGATAATTTTTGTCTCTAAACAAGTTAGAGACAAAAATTATCGCTAGTTGTTCGTAATATGCCCCCGGGTTTTTGCTTGCAGAAATCGGGAGGCGGGAGACTAGCACTGAAATCAGTAGTCACACGCCTGAATCAGGAGGGTTGGCATGTCTGAATTCTCTACAGCTGGGGCCATAAACTACATCCGCAGGGGTAGGTGATAGCCTGGGACCAGCCTGGCATCTAAAATGGCTGCCGTGCACGACAAAATTGTGGCATTGGAAAAAAGACAAGATGGCGCAGCCGCTGGAAGAGATGTATCAACATATATCAGCCTCCTCAGCCACCCTCAGGAAACATAGGGGATTAGGATACGTCTCCCGCACCCCCTTATACCTAGTAATTTAATTAACGAAGCACAAAATGGCGAATTCCCGTTTCGCTACCAGTTTGCGGCCCAGTTCGCGGCCCGTGAAGCGCTTCTACCGTGAAAAATCATTTTTTTTTTCTTTTCCCCACGGGACCCTTTAATAACCCCAACAACATTCCTAGGGGGTCAAGAGGGGGATACCTTGCCCCCTTTCATTAAATTCCCCCTTAGTTTTTCACCTCTTCTTCTCTCTCGATCCTACCGAGAGACAAGATGGCGGCCGCTCCGGACTGTCACGCAGCAAAATAAAAAAAAGCTCACGCACAGCCGCTGGAAGAGATGTATCAACATATTTCAGCCTCCTCAGCCACCCTCAGGAAACATAGGGGATTAGGATACGTCTCCCGCACCCCCTTATACCTAGTAATTTAATTAACGAAGCACAAAATGGCGAATTCCCGTTTCGCTACCAGTTTGCGGCCCAGTTCGCGGCCCGTGAAGCGCTTCTACCGTGAAAAATCATTTTTTTTCCTTTTCCCCACGGGACCCTTTAATAACCCCAACAACATTCCTAGGGGGTCAAGAGGGGGATACCTTGCCCCCTTTCATTAAATTCCCCTTTCGTTTTTCACCTCTTCTTCTCTCTCGATCCTACCGAGAGACAAGATGGCGGCCGCTCCGGACTGTTTAGAATGTTGACAGACACCGGAGAGCCAATCAGCTTTCTGCGCGCAAAGTTCCGAAACGCGAAAAGTAAGCGGACCGGATCGCTGCCCGGAGCGCTGTTACAGATATATATCTTGATTTAAACGTTAATTTCTCAAAATCCACTGAAGCACATATATTGAGACCTAGCAAAGGCACATCGGGCTACCAGTCCCTACAATTTTGCCAAGTTTCGTGCAAATCCATTCAGCCGTTCGAGCTAAAAGTGAGGCCAACCGCCCTATGGAAAACTCAATGTAAAAAACGCGTTTTGGGACCCCCCTTTTTTCTCAGCCCCCCCTTGACGAAACCCCACCAAATTTTCAGGGGCTGCTCAGAAACAAAATGTGCCATTTTCCTGAAAATTTCAGCCGATTCCGTCCACAAACGCCAAAGTTATTAGACATAGAATTTTCAGAAATCCCATAGGGAATAAATCCTAACTATATATACCTACTGGCGATAGCCAGTAGGTAATATATATATATATATATATATATATATATATATATATATATATATATATATATATATTACCTACTGGCGATAGCCAGTAGGTATATATAGTTAGGATTAGCTACCATAGGAAATCTGCAACATTCTATTGGGAATAACTTTGGGGCCGGTTGAGGAATTTGCGTGTAATTTTCAAAAATTTAGGCCAGCTCTGCTCTGCTCCTTACCTGAAAGTTTCGGGGGGATTCGTGAAGTGGGGGCTGAGAAAAAAGGGGGGTCTCAAAACGTGTTTTTACCATGTTCATTTCCATAGGACGGTCTGACAAGTCTACAGCCCGAACCGCTAAACGGAATAACGCCAAACTTTGCAAAATTGTAAGGACTGGTACGCAGATGTGCCTTTGCTATGTTTGGTGAAAATTGCTCCAGTGGTTTATATGAAAATTAACTTCAAAAACACATTTATATATCTGGGCGGAGCCAAACCACACATCTGATCTGATTGGCTGTCAGCACTTCATCCAAGAAGTGTTGGCAGCCATCTTGGGACCAATATACATGATAGCACCTCATTAAAAAGCATTGTAGTTGATAGAGGGTTTTAGGAATTTAGTTACATTATAAATCATTTGTTGATGGTACCATACTCATTTTAGGAATTGTGGTGTGTTCTAAGGTGATTTTACCATGTGAAAAAGCCTTCTGCTGTGATATCATGAATCATGTTTGAAAGAAAACTATTATCCCATGCTTTTCCCACAGTGGTATGGAAGGGGATCTATAAGCTAAACTGAAAGCATATTTTCTGAAAATTCACATTATCTTTCTCAGTCATGTGAAAATGAAGTCTGACATTCTCAGTAAAACATGTACATCCATCAAGGACAGTGACTGTCAGTTGATTCCTTTGTGTTCTACTGCAGCCTCCTAGAGTGTTCTAAAGAACAACTAGAGGGCTAACAGTCCTACCTATTACAAAGGTATAGCACACCTGAAGCCATCTTGATTGGAATAAAGTGGTAACTCTTAAAACATTTAATTTAAAAAGGAACAAAATGAGGGGGTATATTTTGCCATAGAAAGTATTATTAGTGCTGCAGAAAGAAAAATTAGGGCACATTTTGAGTGACTTCTCAAATCCTCTTCAATTTCATTAAAACATTCTGACTTGCAGTCTCCCAAGATGGCCACCAGAGACAAAAGAGCCTAAATGTAGCCCAAATATCACCCAGATGTAGCCCAAGTATAGCCCAATGACAGAATGTCCCAGAGTGTTCTAAAGAACAACTAGAGTGCTAACAGTCTTACTTATGACAAAAGTATGGCACACCAGAAGCCATCTTGATTGGAATGAAGTGGTAAGTTTGAAAACATTTAATTTAAAAAGGAACAAAATGAGGGGGTTAATTTTGCCATAGAAAGTATGATTAGTGCATCAGAAAGAAAAATTAGGGCACATTTTGAGTGACTTCTCAAATCCTCTTCTATTTCATGAAAACAATTCTGACATGCAGACTGAAACATGCACTTTGAATACCAGCAGCAGACTTCCCTGGTGAGCAGTAGCTTTACTACAATGATCTAATGAGCAACTAGAGTGCTAACACTCAGAATTTCTGGCAAATGTGTGACACATCTGAATGCCTTCTTGATGAAACCAAAGTAAACAAGCATTGAAAATGCAATAGATCTCGCCCTAGTTTAAGTTAAAGCCATTCTGTTTGAAATGAGGTGGCTTTTTAGCTTTGCTTTTATTAGTGTTTTTTACACTTTTATGTAAATAACATGCTTATGTATGCATATATGTATATGTATGCATGCATTTATACTTGTATTTATATAGATAAAAAGATTATATATGTTTATATATGTATGCATATATATATATATATATATATATATATATATATATACATACATATATATAAATGCATATGCATATATATGCATATATATATGTGTATATGTGTGCGTGTAGAGAGAGGTAGAGAGGTAGAGGTGTAGAGGTAGAGAGGTAGAGGTAGAGAGGTAGCGGTAGAGAGGTAGAGACTAGTAGAGAGAGAGGTAGAGAGGGAGAGAGTAGAGAGTGAGTAATAGAGAGTAGAGAGTGAGTAGTAGAGAGTAGTAGAGAGCAGTAGAGAGAGTAGCAGAGAGTGAGTAGTAAAGAGTAGTAGAGTGAATAGTAGAGTGAGTAGTAGAGAGTAGTAGAGAGTGAGTAGTAGAGAGTAGTAGAGAGTAAGTAGTAGAGTCAGTAGTAGAGAGCATTAGAGAGTGAGTAGTAGAGAGTAGAAAAGAGTGAGTAGTAGAGAGTAGTAGAGAATGAGTAGTAGAGAGTGAGTAGTGGAGAGTAGTAGAGAGTGAGTAGCAGAGAGAGAGAATAGTAGAGAGTAGTAGAGAGTGAGTAGTAGAGACTAGTAGAGAGAGAGAGTAGTAGAGAGTGAGTAGTAGAGAGTAGTAGAGAGTGAGTAGTAGAGTGAATAGTAGAGAGTGAGTAGTAGAGAGAGTAGTAGAGAGTGAGTAGTAGAAAGTAGTAGAGAGTGAGAAGTAGAGAGTGAGTAGTAGAGAGTAGTAGAAAGAGTAGTAGAGAGTGAGTAGTAGAGGGTAGAGAGTAGTAAAGAGTGAGTAGTAGAGAGTAGTAGATAGTGAGTAGTAGGGAGTGAGTATTAGAGAGAGAGTAGTAGAGTAGTAGAGAATTAGTAGTAGAGAGTGAGTATTAGAGAGTAGTGGAGTAGGAGAGAGTAAGTAGTAGAGAGTAGTGGAGAATATTCCAAAGTTTGGGAATGCACCACTTGCACAATAGGTCCAATCAAATCATATCACTTAGAGTCCTTATTGAAGCGCTGAATCTTGGTGTATATTCAAATGCTTTTATTTTCCTTAAGTTTATGTACCACAGCCAGCCGAAACGTTTCGTTCTGTACAACAGAACTTCTTCAGGGCGTTCATATTTCCTTCAAGTTATGTCGGTATCCTGTTGTCATATAACTAGATGAGACGTAACTTCATTCTTATTCAAAGTGACTAGGTATCAATTTTACCCACACAATTCGGGCAGACTTGAGTAATTTATAGCATCCTCAAAGTCAGTCTTTCAAAAATTCCAAAGAATAGGACATGATAATCCAAATCCAAATGTTTCTCAAGAAAAGTCATTTTCAATTGTTCGGAATATCGGTGTTTGGGAAGATATGACCCAGGGACCCCCAGTATGCAAGGGGAATTAGTCCCCCCTCTGCAAACGCACCAGTGGCCTGCGTTGCAGAGAGGTGTAAAAAGGGGCATAGCCTCATTACACCTCTGTGCAATGTAGCCCCCTGGCGCATACTGGAGGTTCCAGGATGGCTAGTTGGCCCCCAGGGACCCCTAGTATGCAAGGGGAATTAGTTCACCCTCTTCAAACATGCACGGGGGCTGCGTTGCAGAGAGGGGTCAAAAATGGTGTGGCCTCATTACACCTCTCTGCAATGCAGCCCCCTGGCGCATACTGGAGATTCCTGGTGGGCTTTCAGGTCTTATATAGCTAGGAATTAGCATAAAAAAACTTTGAAATTCACTGAAAAAAACATAGGTTTCAGGCCTTACATAGTTAGGAATTAGCATACCGGATTGTGGAGAGAGGAGGACTACTGAGGGTGCTCTTGCCCGTGACTCCTTAGCGGCGTTTGCTACGGGAGAAAGCTGTGCTTTGCTGTACCTTGCCGCACCCGCTCCGCGGGTGCCGCTGCGACGTCGAAGGCCTGTGGAGTGCATACCTGGGGCCCAGCCTGAGGGAAGGGCTGTGTGTGCTGACCAGAACGCCGCCGGGACTCCAACTCCCAGGAGCCCCAGTGGGACACTGCACACCTGGTTCGCGTTCTGGCCTGAGCCCCGCCCCTGTCCACTGCACTGTAGAAAACAGTGGGAAATCCAGGGAGTATTGGGAGACATACCGGATTGTGGAGAGAGGAGGACTGCTGAGGGTGCTCTTGCCCGTGACTCCTTAGCGGCGTTTGCTACGGGAGAAAGCTGTGCCTTGCTGTGCCTTGCCGCACCCGCTCCGCGGGTGCCGCTGCGACGTCGAAGGCCTGTGGAGTGCATACCTGGGGCCCAGCCTGAGGGAATGGCTGTGTGTGCTGACCAGAACGCCGCCGGGACTCCAACTCCCAGGAGCCCCAGCGGGACACTGCACACCTGGTCCGCGTTCTGGCCTGAGCCCCGCCCCTGTCCACTGCACTGTAGAAAACAGTGGGAAATCCAGGGAGTATTGGGAGACATACCGGATTGAGGAGAGAGGAGGACTGCTGAGGGTGCTCTTGCCCGTGACTCCTTAGCGGCGTTTGCTACGGGAGAAAGCTGTGCCTTGCTGTACCTTGCCGCACCCGCTCCGCGGGTGCCGCTGCGACGTCGAAGGCCTGTGGAGTGCATACCTGGGGCCCAGCCTAAGGGAAGGGCTGTGTGTGCTGACCAGAACGCCGCCGGGACTCCAACTCCCAGGAGCCCCAGCGGGACACTGCACACCTGGTCCGCGTTCTGGCCTGAGCCCTGCCCCTGTCCACTGCACTGTAGAAAACAGTGGGAAATCCAGGGAGTATTGGGAGACATACCGGATTGAGGAGAGAGGAGGACTGCTGAGGGTGCTCTTGCCCGTGACTCCTTAGCGGCGTTTGCTACGGGAGAAAGCTGTGCCTTGCTGTACCTTGCCGCACCCGCTCCGCGGGTGCCGCTGCGATGTCGAAGGCCTGTGGAGTGCATACCTGGGGCCCAGCCTGAGGGAAGGGCTGTGTGTGCTGACCAGAACGCCGCCGGGACTCCAACTCCCAGGAGCCCCAGCGGGACACTGCACACCTGGTCCGCGTTCTGGCCTGAGCCCCGCCCCTGATCACCGCGGCATTGCTCATAACGGATTACCATACCCGCCTAGCGGGAGCAGGCGGGAGCAGGCCGGGTGAAGCCCGGGAAAAGGGCGGGACCATCTGTGGCCAACAGGGGCCAGAAGAGGCCGGGCCGGGCCCCGTCTCTGAGACCTACGCTCTGGTGACTATTGTTCAAAACCATACTTTAATTGCTGACGATTCATATATTGACACTATTGTTCATCAGCCACTGTGTCACTAATGTCCACACGTTCAGGTAAATCTCTCAGAGGGGGGGGACTACGTGTTAGGGACAATGGACCAGTTTATAACCAGAGCTTGTTCGGTGGTCGAAAAGGAGATAGCCCTTGCAGAACGGAGGCTGTCTCGCGAATCCTTTGGCCAGAAACGCTCCTCACTGGGTCCTCTTGCTTTAGCCCCTTCGCCAAACACTATTGAACCCCCTATCCTGCTTGAGAACGATTCCAATAGTACTCAACAAGCCTCGATTAATGAGCTAAGATCAAGCCTCGATAACCTTTCCAACATGGTGAAGGCTGCAAATGGAGATATTAGTACTATCCCAGTCCCCATTGAGATAAATGCACTGCACAGAGTTTCTGTCACTGAGTTACCCCTTATAACCATTCATGAGGAAAATTCTGATACACCTGTTGTTGTCACCCCAATAACTGAGGATAATCCAACAGTACCACTACCCCCAGAGGCTACTAAAAGGAAGCGCGCTATTTCACCACACAGTGATCTTCGCTCGAAAACTCACAAAAGGCTAAAGAAAAATTTGACCAAAGTGGGTAGGCCTAGTAATGGAAGGGGGACTGTACATAGTGGAATAACGGCTCAGTTGGGAGGTAGGCCATTACACAGTGATATCGAAATAGAACCTGAAAATGCGACAAGGCATCCCCATACGTCTTCTATGACCTCGGGCCTGATACCGGAATCTCCTCTCATTGCACAAATAAAGCAGATGGTATCCGCCATCTTGTCCCCAGTGGTTGAAAGACTAGATAAGCTAGTTCTAAGGTTAGATAAATTTGAGCAGGTCTCCTTAGATAATTTTTGTGCAATAAAAAAGCTGGTGAAATTACATTCAAAACTTAGAGAGGATGGATCACCAGCAGAACTGGGAACTGGGCTACCTAATAATAAAGACATAATATTATGTTCTAGAAAGGGAGGAATAGAAGATACATCTGATATACCTGCCGCAAAAAGCAGGCCGAATGGACAATCTGAATGCCCCAAAATAGCCAGGGAGTTGGTCCCCACTGTGAGTACAAGTAGTATACCAAACAGAGAGGTGCATGATAGGCGGGGGGTGGAAGAGATCCTGCATTACCAGAGGAATCGTCACTCACTAAAGATAAGTCCAGGAATAACGCACAAACACTTAGAGAACCTGTAAATTCGATACCTGCCCCTATAAACGCTGCTTTAAGAGATAATAAGCCTAAAACAACACCAACCGCGGATCGCCCACCCGGGTGTCAACCATATTTGGTTGTTTTAACCGGGGTCCCGCCACTAAAAGATGATCGTAGCGAATCATATAATGAGCTCAAAAATAAAACCTTATACTGGCTAAGAGAAAACAGACCCCTTCATCCCTCCATTGACTGTCAAGTGATTCATGTCAGGAGGGTGAGCTGGGTGGGAACTAGACCCAAGGATATAAATGGTGATTGCATTTTGGTCAATTTTAAACACCCTTCAGTAGCTGAGTTAGTATATAGACAGGAATCACAGGGGACGAAGTCAGTAATTGGTACCCGAGTTCTAAGCTATTTTTATCCAAAGGAAAAAAATACAGGGTACAGAGATCTGCCTTACCAAGTTGTAAGATCTAAGGGGTTCATCTCTTCTTTTCCTACTTTCTTTGATTTCCCGCCACTTGCCCCACAGAGTTCCAACTGGGACTTGAATGTCAATGGCCGATGGTGGGGCTATTGACATGGCGTTCCTCCTTTTTCTTGGGTCAGTATTAGCTCTTGGTACCAGACCCCTGTATGTCCTGTCCGAGATCAATTGCCTGAGGTTTCTCTTTCCTACCCTTTAATGGATAACAAAAAGATACATAAAGATAACAACATTCAATTTAGCAGCCCTGAACTCACTATAACCACCACCCCCAAAGCTGGAACCTGTATATCCCTGCCCATTAGTAATGTTGAAAAAGAGAATTTACTGATTAGCGAGTTGCCCACTGTTGGATCGGGGAAAGAGCCACCGCCACCTGTCTTAAGAGCCTTAAAACTCATCACATGGAATATTGCAGGGGTGTGTAAGAATTTACAGGACAATGTCTGGTGCAGTTATATGGAGGATTACGACATCATCCTGTTACAAGAGACTTGGGCTTTAGATACCATCCACAGGTTAGGCTATAAAACCTTCCACTGTGGAGCACTCCCCTCTAAAAGAGGTAGGCCCTCTGGGGGATTAACCATTTGGGTACATACAACCTTGAAAGTAGAGGTATCCCCTCTTGCTCTTCCTTCACAAGATCTTTTAGGCATTAAAATGACATCACAGAGACTGGGGGAGCTCTTTATCATCAACGTGTACAGTAGACCCAAACCCCTAAATCAGGAATCCCAGGCCCTGGAACAACTGGGCCTTTACCTCGAAACATTGGAGACAGATTCTGGGATCCTCATAGGTGGAGATTTTAACTGCCGTTTTGAACCCATCATGGGCCTGGAAAACCTCTTTGAAGACCAGGATGTAGCAAATGATATTCCAGTATTAGATAGTTTCGGTCCAGTGAAGAGCTCAGTGGCAGCTATTCAAATTTTACAGCTGTCCATGACACATGATCTGAGGGCATGTAATGGCCGCTTTAAGTCCGATCAACCACCGTCTCATTCTTTTAATAGGGGTGACTCAAAATCCTTGATAGATTTCATAATGGTTTCTATTAATTTATGGCACTTGATCTTGGACTTTAATATAGAATGTAGAACCGAGAGCGACCACTATCCATTATGTTTATCGCTAGACCCTGGAAGTTTTTTAGAACCAACTGGATCAACTGATCTAGCAATGGATGAGGGAGAAATTCAAATCGCAAATAATAGGCGGGCAATCAAGTGGCCCTACATTTTGGCTAAAGATGAATTGATGGAAAGCATTTATAATGCTTTTTCCAATACTATTAGTCATTATAGTCACTCCAGCCCAGGGTCCCAGGAAGTTCTTGACATGCACTATCGGCTGGTAAACTCTTTGTCACCCCTCCTGTGTAAGTTCTATAGGAAAGATAAAGTAAACAAAAACAAACACAGCGAGTCAGGGAACCCCTGGTATAACAGTGAATGCCGGCTAGCAAAAACAAATTTAGTCCATGCTGTTAGGTCTAAAGATCCACAAGGTATAAGAAATGCTAGAGAGAAGTACAAAACTCTCATGACCTCAGCCAAACAAGAATGGGATGATTCCATTTGGGAGGATCTTCTCAAAGCATCTAGGGAGAGGGATCATTGCACTTTCTGGAGCTTGTTCTCCAAGCGTAAAAAATCTGAGAAATCTCTAAATGATCACTACCTAGATGAAAACACCTGGTGTGATCATTTTGCAAACCTCTATCTATCTAAAGAAATGACCATACCTAAAGGCCCATGGGAGTTAGATGCAGCATTAGAGCTAGGGACTCTTTGGTTCAGCCAGGAAGAGACATTGGTGGCAATTCAGGCAGTTAAGGCTGGGAAAGCTCCAGGGCCAGATAAAATCCCAGGGGATCTTTTCAAACACGACACGGAGGTATGGTGCCCTTACATAAATTTTCTTTGCAACTCCATAGTGGCAGGAACACCAATCCCTGATACCTGGAAGGGGGCTGAAATTGTTACTATTTTTTATAAGGGGACCGTTATAATCCCGCCAATTACAGGCCAATCAGTTTAATTGATATTTTACAAAAAAATGTTGCCAGACATATTTTAAACCGACTAATAGAATGGATGGAGGACGGTAAAATTCTGTCCGTGTACCAGGCCGGGTTCAGAATTAAGACAAGTACAGTAGACCAAGTGTTTAGATTCATGTGTATATGTTGGAAATACCTAAATATAAGGAAGGGCACACTGTATGTAGCATTTATGGATCTACGGGCAGCGTTTGATCTGGTCCCTCGTGATTTAATGTGGTACACTTTGGGTGCAATGGGAGTCCCTTCTGAACTCTTAAGAGAACTTATCAGGTTACATGTAGATAATTATGCCAAAGTTCGCTGGGGAAGTAATGGGGAGGTAACAAAGGCCATTCCAGTTTGTAGGGGGGTACAGCAAGGATGCGTGCTGGCCCCCACAATCTTCTCCCTCTATGTAAATGATATCCCCTCATACCTAACTAATTGTAACCACGATTCCTCTAAACTAGGAAAGGAGGTGGTCACTGCGCTATTGTTCGCTGACGACACAATACTTATCTCTCAAACCCCAACGGGCTTGCAAAATCTGGGTAACCAATTTAATAAATATTGTGATGAAAAGGGGCTAGAAATAAATTCTTCGAAAACCAAATACATGGCCCTGAACCCACAAAAGTCCTTCAAAAAGAAACTAACACTACATAATGAAAAATTGGAGTATGTGGATAGTTCCAGTTATCTAGGCATAACGATTGACAGTAAAATGACTTGGAAGGGCCAGTTGGAAAAGAGCAGACTGTCTCTTAAACAAAACTCACTTCCCATCCTGAAAATCCAAGGCGGGAGTCTCTCCAAGGCAATATCACCAGCCTTAGAGGTATTCAAGTCAAAAGCACAATCTGCGGCGCTTTATGGTGCAGAAATCTGGGGACCTTATTCCAGTAAGAATTTTGAGAGAGAAGAAAATAACTTTGTACGTCGCCTACTCAGAATTCCTAACAGATCTCCACTTCTCCCAATATTTTTAGATATTGACCTCAAGCGTACAGATGCACATGCAACTCTAAGACCGCTCATGTGCTGGGTCAGATTGTGGACTACGCCTGAGTTGTCCAGTTATAAAAATGGGTTAGTGGAAATTAAGAGTATGAGTTCCCTTAATAAAATTAAATGGTTAAACCACATTTGTTCTTGGTGCACTAAATTGGGGCTAGCCCACTTCTGGAATAATCCTTCAGCTATGACTCCAAATTGTAAACAGCAGCTTAAAAATGTATACTGGGCTTTTGTGAATAACGAAAGATTGCTTGACCCAAACATCGGTATTCTTACACAAAAATTCATGCTAATTAAGGACACCCCCTGCTTTGAACAATTTATGGATGAAATACAGCCTCCACTGACAAAAGCTTTGTTTTTGAAATTTAGATATGAAATATTACAAATTAATTCAATAACTAGCAGATGGAGGAACAAACCGGACTGTAATCTTTGCACTTTGTGTAACCAGGAGGCAATTGAAACTACTAGTCATGTGCTTTTCTTTTGTACTGCATATAAGTCCGCCAGGTCCAAATGGATTAAACCACTATGTTAAAACTTGGGGATAAGACAACTTATTGTGGCGGAACGTATATTCGCCTCAAACACCTCGAGGCTGGTGGTATTTACTTTGAGCAGGTATTTAGTCAACGTTTATCTGATTAGGAAGAAACATGGTCTATGTATATAAACTCTCCAATCCGTTTATTTTACATTGTGATATTTGTGCTGTTTTGGCACTTTTTATTCTGGCTTTTTATCTATTTATACTTGTAGTGCTATTTTTATTATGGTATTGTAATTGTGTGGAGATGCAATAGGGGCTTCTATTTTAGCAAATTCCTTCTTTCCAGATGTATTGATCTGCCACTAAAATGTAAAGAAATGATATTGTGATATTGGAAATTTTATTGAAATGTGAGCTTTTATGCACTTTTATGGCTTTTAGCCGAAATAAAGTTTTTTTGAATTGAATTGAACTAGCATTTAAAAAAACCTTGCAAATTCACTGAAAAACCATAGGTTTCAGGCCTTATATAGATAGGAATTAGCATTTAAAAAACCTTTGAAATTCACTGAAAAAACCATAGGTTTTGCTCCTATATAGTTAGTTGTACTAACTATATTTCGCGCACCCGCAATCCACTGCTGATGATGTCACATATTACATCATTCATGACATGTCAGTGACATCACTGATGACATCACTGATGACATCTCAAATGACATCACAGAAAGTATCTAGCAGAATGTAGTCCCCCTATCTGCGGGGGACTACAAGTCCCAAGACTCCCTCCGCCCAGGCACACCTGGCCCGGACCAGCACCACGCCCACAGCTCCAAGCGCACTGATAATGGCTTGTCGCACCCGCTATCGCGGGTGCCGCTGCGCTGAGCTGTTTGTGCGGAGATCGTGTGTGCTCTGAGGACTACTGAAGCACTTTTCATTGCCTGGAGAACCTGTGTGCTCATTTCGTGCACGTTGTGATCGGGAGACATCTCTGCAGCAGAGTGCCCTGAACGCGAGTGGCGCTTTATTCCTGGTTGAACTTTGTCGGTGGCCTGCCTATCTGCGGGGGACTACACATCCCAAGACTCCCTCCGCCCAGGCACACCTGGCCCGGACCAGCACAACGCCCACAGCTCCAAGCGAGATTTAACTGACAACCACTTCCGCCTCGCGGGAGCGAGCGAGAGTGCCGGGCTAAGCCCGGGCAAAGGGAGGGCCCTCTGTGGCCCTCAGTGGCCGAGGTGGGCTGGGCCCGGTTATTTTCTTTTATAGTCCAATTATGTGGCTGGCGGCCAGATAAAGTAATACCTAATGAAGTTACTGAGTTGTCTTATTGTCGCCTACGGCAAGTCAGTTGTTTGTCGTATCTCCATTAACCTATTTACTATTTTACGGATATTGTATATTTTTTACACTCACTCTTACTGGAAGAATATTACCCTTATGAACAATTTATTATGGTAAAATCTTTGGTGAAGATGACTAAAAAACTTCGCTCTGGGAGATTGGTGGGGGGAAGAACTTGTGCTAAAACAAAATCCAACCCTCTGCGAAATAAATCTGTGAATAATCCCCGAGTAAAGGGGCAATGCCAGCTTTTTGAGTTATGGGATAAACCAGCGGATAAGAAATCCACTACTGCTGCAAAGGAAGCTCTACTTTCTGTGGCTCAGGAGGATCACACAGAAGTGACTGTTAATTCAACACACCTCTCCTTGATGATAGAGCCACCGCAAGTAGCAACTATGGTGAGCTACTGCCCTGTGCAATCTGAAGAGGATGGGGAGAGTAAGTCTGGCGCTCTTTCCACAGAAGGAAAACTAGCGGATAAGCTACCGGTGCCTCAAGCTCCTTCTCCGAATGGTCGGTTAGGTGGGGATTCCTCACAGTTATCCATCGACCTTGAACTTTGTGGCCGCTATGTAAATGCAGCTAGTTTGGAGGCTTTAGAAGTTATTAAGCCTTCTGGGGGTGCTACTCCATCTGGGCTAATGCTATATAGTAGCACTCCTTCTTTAGATGGGCAGGATATGTCTGAATTGTTAAATGTTTCCAGGAGCCCAGTTCTTAATCTTTCTGGAATTTGTCCACCGGCTGGAGCTAGTGATAAACCCATATCGGAATCTTTGATTGCTTTGGAACAATTGTTAGCCTCTATATTATTTCTTTTGGGGAAATTTGTAGGTAGTTCGGATTGTATCCTGGACTCAGTTACACAAATACTGAATACATTGCTACAAAAAGCCCCTGAAACGATGAGTGTTCCCTCCCCCATGGTGATACCAGCTCTCAAAAGGGGGAAACAAATGTGCTCATTGTGAATTCCGGTATAAAGGCTCCAGCAACAGTCCATGAAATCCAGGCTGCTGTCCTGCCTGTAACTGCTGCGTCCAACTGTGTTAAGCATTCCGTTTTGGAGATAGAGGAAGAAAATAAATCCATCTCCGGCTCTAAAGTGGTACAAGAATTATTCCCAATCTTCATGGCGGAAAATAAAAAAAGAACAATCTGAGGATAAACAAGAAGTAAAGGAAAAAATGGGAAAACATAGAAATAATAGAGGGAATAAAAGGAAGCCGGTCCGAAAATACAGGAAGAAAAGACAAAGGCGGATAATCTTCCAAAACTCTATAGTCTTGACTGATAATGAAGATAAAGACATAAATCCAACACCTATGTTCTTAAAGGTGGCTAGTGAATCTTCTCCTTCATATCGTGGCTCCGAGAATATTCCCAACACTTTGCCAACGACTATGGAAGATCTACCGCAAAAGGATGGTTCTGGCTCGAGTACTTCCCCATCGATAGAGACAAGGAGCTCTATCCCACATAATCTTGGGTCTCTCAACCCTTTGGCTTCCTCCTTTTCTCTTGCTGCCGGAGTCGGCAATAGCCCTCTCCCTTCTCTTCAACCAAAAAACTCAAAGTCTTATGTGGACACCTTTGTGTTGGACTTTTTACCCCTATTTGATGTGGACTTACCTTTAAACAGAGCATGGTTACTTAAGTCTTCCAGTGTGTCACATATAAGGGTCAAATTCTATTCGAAAATTATTGTAAATTTGATATTACAGCAAGCTGAGAATTTTCAATGTACAGGTATTGATGTTCTGCCTATTTTTAGCTATGGTAATACCCACTCTCCTTATAGGATGACGTTAAAGGGTGATAAACAAAAGGGGGTAGCTTCTCCACTTAAAGATCTAAAGATTTGGGTCTCTAAAGGGAAATGTTCGGTCTCACAGGTAATGCCACTCCCACTGACTCATAACTCCTCTCTAATAGAGGACAATAATCGGTGGAATTGGCTGCACAGTGCTTTGTCTACTAAGACCACAGATAACCCCAAATTGTTTCACCATATTTAACAATCAATTGAAAATTATTTCTTGGAACGCTGCAGGGATACATAGTAGTCCAGAGAAACTTGAATTTTTATTTTCTTTGGGAACAAATGTGATTTGCATCCAGGAAACATAGTGTATTGATAGCCTTGACATCAAGAAGGATTACTATGTATTGGAAGTGCCGGCTACTCCATCCAAGAAAGGTCATGCTAAAGGGGGAATTGCTTGTTTATTATCAAATAAATTGCAGTGGAGATTCTCCCACTACATTGACCCAAGTAACCTCTTTCAAGCTATATCAATAGCAAATCTCCCCAGTTACCTAAAGAATCCCTCAGTTGTAATTATTAATGTGTATATTCCTCCAGAAGAGCATTTTAATGCCATACTGAAGCAAGTATTCCGATATATTGGTCAAATTAAAAATGTTTCACCCCCTCCAGAAGTTATTCTAGTAGGAGATCTGAACTGTAAAATTTCCAACACTAGTCTGAACCTCTTCAGAAATAAATCTAAAGAAGAGGCGCACTCTGTCCCACAATCCCTCTTTCCAGATAAAATAGTAACTAATAAAAGAGGGAAGATTCTGCTAGAAGAATTATCGGCAGTCGAGGGGCTCATTTTAAATGGAAGATTCCCGTCTGATGTGCCTGCGGAATTTACTCATAAGTCTCCTTTTGGGGTCTCTATCCTTGATTATGCGATATCAGACTATGGCTTTATTCCTTATATCCAGGATCTTAAGATAATCCCTACTTCATTGAGTGATCATAGCATAATTTTTATCACTATTTCCTTAAAACCTCTGCCCACTGCGTCATGGTTCCTTAATAGTAATGACGCTACTTTTCATGCATCCTCGGGCAGATGTTTCTGGAACCCAACTGCCATTACAGGGGTGCATGCTACTTTATGTAAAACTCTATTAGAATTAAAAGATTGGCACGGTTTGGAAATTGTTAATTTTGAAAAACTTATGCGAAATATTATCTTAGATGTAAAAAAGGCTAGCTGCCCTAGGAAAAGGGTAGTTCTTCCTTGTATACTGCGTACCCTGAATAAGGAAATAAATAAGTTAGTCCGTGAGCAATTCTTAGATAGAGTTGGTGAACGTGGAAAAGAAATCTCTAGATTAAAAAGAAAGAGATGTAGACTAAAGGCGAAAATAAAAGGTAGCAGAAAGTTTTGTGGCTTGGGTATTAAATGAAAGGGATCTGTCAAGCCATACTCCGAGACTCTTGATGTTATCCTTTGGAGTTGGGGGGGGGGCCTAGGCAGGGGGCCACAAAGAGTTGAAGAAAAGGGGGTCGGCGGGGCCCAGGAGCATCAGCTCCGTTTTGTCCCCATTCAGCTTGAGGGATGATGAGGACATCCAACTCTTTACTTCTTTTAGGCACTCTCTAAATCCACCTGATGGAGGCGTGTTGGCTTCCTGCGCCAGTGAGACCACCAGCTGCGTGTCGTCCGCATAAGAAATAATCTTAACCCCAAATGGGCGGACAACATCAGCCAGTGGCCTCATATAGATGTTGAAAAGAGCAGGGCTTAAAGAGGAGCCCTGAGGGACTCCGCACCTTAGTGGTCTGCTGGTGGACACAGACTCACCGTCGAAGACTCGAAATCATCTGTCCTCCAGGAAAGATTTGAACCAGAGCCAGGCTTTATCCTTGATTCCGGCAATAGATAGACGGTGCAGCAAGGTGTCGTGGCTGACCGTGTCGAAAGCCACGCTGAGGTCAAGGAGGATCACTGCCACTGATCCTCCCTGATCCAGGATTTTTCTGGATTCCTCAGTGACCATAAGGAGGGCGGCCTCGGTCCCATGTTTAGGTCTGAAGCCCGTCTGGGTGGGATCTAGCAATTGGTATTCTTCTAGGAAATTTACCAGATGGAGATTAATGTATCTTTCCAGAATTTTACGCAGGGAGATGGGCCGGTAGTTACTAAGGTCTAACGGGTCCAGATTAGATTTTTTTAGCAATGCTCGGACCATGGCCCGTTTCCAGACTAGAGGGACTGTGTCGGAGATGATGGATGCATTCAAAACATCCCTGATAGTTGGCAATGTGATCTGGGATGCTGACATTACAGTGATGTCATCAGTGATGTCATTTGAGATGTCATCAGTGATGTCATGAGTGATGTCACTGACCATGTCATGAATGATGTAATATGTGACATCATCAGCAGTGGATGGCGGGTGCGCGAAATATAGTTAGTACAACTAACTATATAGGAGCAATTTCAATGGTTTTTTAAATGCTAATTCCTAACTATATGAGGCCTGAAACCTATGGTTTTTTAAGTGAATTTATATATATATATATAGATATAACCTACTGGCGGTCGCCAGTAGGTAGTTATAGTTAGGATCTACTTTCCATAGGAAATCCACAACATTCTATTGGGAATAACTTTGGCGCCGGTGGACGAATCTTCGCGAATTTCTCAAAGTTCATGGCCCGGTCCTTCCCTGAAAGTTTGGGGGGGATTCGTCAAGCGGGGGCCGAGATAAAAGGGGGGTCCCAAAACGTGTTTTCCCCATGTTAATTTCCATGGGGCGGTCGAACTCACTTTTAGCCCGAACGGTTGAATGGATTTCCACCAAACTTGGCAAAATTGTAGGGACTGGTAGCCCAAAGTGCCTTTGCTATGTGCTCCAGTGGTTTTTGAGTAATTTAGGTTCAAAAAAATATATATCTCTGGGCGCGCCACGTGATGTGCGCACGGAAAGCTGATTGGCTCTCGGGTGTCTGTAAACATTTGAAACAGTCCGGAGCGGCCGCCATCTTGTGTCTCGGTAGAATCGAGACACAAGAGGTGGGAAAACAAAGGGGGAAATGACCATAAGGGGGAAGAGTATACCCCCTTTGACCCCCTAGGTTTGATGTGGGGGCTAAAAAAGGGCCCCGCGGGCAAATAATAATTATTTTTTTTGATTTGCGCGGGGGAGCGCCCGGTACATGCACCGGGGAGCAGACCGGGGAGCGTACCATGGGGAAAAAAGAATGATAGAGTTTTTATAAAATGTAGCCTTTTTTTTAAAATTGGAGGTAGTTCTAAAAAGAACTTATTTTTCTTCTTTTGTTGTTTTATATTATTTTAATGTTTTTGGAACATTTTGTAATTTTTTTGGCTTTTATGAACTATTTTGTATTTTTTTGGTATTTTTTTATGGGGAGAAACAAAAAACAGGGAATTCAAAATGGCTCAACAGGAGCAAAAATAAACCAGGAAAAAATTAGGGTTTTTTGGGACATTTGTGGTTGTCACCAGAAAGGAGGATCAGCTTTATGCTCTGTTCACCATATGAGATGGTCTTTCCACAAAAAGTACAGGTGAGCCTAAATTCTCCAAACCATGGTTGAATGCAAGGGATTGTCTCCCTTGTTTCTGGCACCAATGGAGTGGGTTGTTTTTGTTTGGAGGTGCTGGGTATAGATTGGGGAAGGTTGCTGGCCAGTTAGTTGATAGGATGCTTGCGCTGCATGTGCCTTATCATGGTATTGTTCCCAAATGAATATTTTTTATTTGGGTTACCCCTTGAGAGTTCCATGCCACAGATAGGGCAAGTCACCTTTGCTGCATTGACTTTCTTTTTTCCTTCAGGGATGGAAAAAAACTCCCATACAATATGTGGCTTGGGTTGGTATGTGGTATTGGTTTCTTGCAGCCACCTCGTCCTCCTCCCCTCCTCTTCTTTTTCCTTCTCCTCCTCTTCTTCATTTCAAACACTGTAGTGTTGTGGTGGGCCTCTTGGTGGTGGTGGTGGCTGAGATGCTCCTACTGCTGCTGCTACTGAAGCCATTTTATAATAGTTCAAAAAGGTACAGAGAGGTACAAACAGGTCTTCCTCAGTCAAAGGACAAAGTCAGAATAAGGAAAAAAGGTGGGGGCTTTCATCATTTGGAAAAAAAACTGTCCTGAACCAATGAAAAGTGTTATTTTCAGGTCACAAGACCAGGGGCTTCATCATTATGAAACCAAAACTGTTATGAACCAATGAAAAGTGTTATTTTCAGGTCACATGACACAACGCGCTTATGCAACGCGCCCCCGGGCGCGCCCCGGGGTACACCACGGGGCGCGTCGCGTAAGCGCGTCAGATGCTTACTTTGCGTGATCGTAATTGCTTGAGTGCCTCCGGGTGTGCTTACGCCGTGCGTATCACGCGGACGCGGCTACGTGATACGTCACAATCATGTTTTCGTTCGCGATATTGGTCATGAGTGATGTCACTGACCATGCCATGAGTGATGTAATATGTGACGTCATCAGCAGTGCATTACACGCACAAGTTATAGTGAGTCCAACTAACTATAACGTGGAATTTCAATGGTTTTATGTCAGTAAAATTTCCAGCTAACTATAACTGGTGTGAAATCTAAGTTTTTTTCAGTGAATTTAATAGGTTTTTTAAATGCTAATTCCTAACTATAACTGTTGTGAAACCTATGGTTTTTTCAGTGTATATATATATATATATATATATATATATATATATATATATATATATATATATATATATATATATATATATATACATACATACATATATACACACACACACAGATGGTGCAAGGAGTTGGCTGCAGTCACAGGGACTGTTCACACAAATGGGGTTCAGCC
>NW_028254571.1:0-1000 GCF_964263255.1 Lissotriton vulgaris
ATACCCATCCCACTCGGGGTGACAAATGCAAAAACCACAGTTAATGGACAGAATGCAGAACAATGTCATACATTCACCCGAGTTCAGAGATCTGGGCCTAAATCCATTGTTTTTTTGCACTCCACACCACCCCAGTTCAGACATGGCCATATGCAAATCAGTTTGACCCTGTGCCTCATGGGAACAGTCCATCACAAACTGCCAAGCCATGCCTTCCCTGGACTGGAAACAAGCTTCCGAGGACCGGTTTCTGTCATTGCAGCCGTCTTCAGCCCAGCTTGCTTGAATACAGTGGTGTGGAGAGCATGGGACTCACGTCAGAGCATACCCATCCCACTTGGGGTGACAAATGCAAAAACCACAGTTGATGGACAGAATGCAGAACAATGTCATACATTCACCCCAGTACGGAGATCTGGGCCTATATCCATTGTTTTTTTGCACTCCGCACCACCCCAGTTCAGACATGGCCATATGCAAATCAGTCTGACCCTGTGTCTCATGGGACCAGTCCAGCCAGAACTGCCAAGCCATGCCTTCCCTGGACCGGAAACAAGCTTCAGAGGACCGGTTTCTGGCATTCCAGCTGTCTTCAGCCCGGCTTGATTGAATCCAATCGTATGGAGAGCATGGGACTTACGTCTGAACATACCCATCCCACTCGGGGTGACAAATGCAAAAACCACAGTTGAGGGACAGAATGCAGAACGATGTCATACATTCACCCCAGTACAGAGATCTGGGCCTAAATCCATCGCTTTTTTGCACTCCACACCACACCAGTGCAGACATGGCCATATGCAAATCAGTCTGACCCTGTGACCCATGGGAACAGTCCAGCCCGAACTGCCAAGCCATACCTTCCCTGGACCGGAAACAAGCTTCCGAGGACCGGTTTCTGGCATTTCAGCAGTCTTCAGCCCGGCTTGCTTGAATCCAGTGGTGTGGAGAGCATGGGACTCACGTCTGAGCATACCCATCCCACTCGGGGTGACGAATG
>NW_028254572.1:0-55766 GCF_964263255.1 Lissotriton vulgaris
TTTAAAGTGATTTTCATGCTTCCAGGGGCTCGGGAAGTTAATTAAATACCATTTGGAGACATTTAATGTTCGAGCAAAAACGGCTGATTTTCGACAAAAGAGATAACACCCCCCCATTACGTCATGCTTCAGAAATGTGGAAAATGGTCCGTTTTCAAATGTTTTATTTTTGAACGTCAGTTCACATTTGTAGGTGGATCATCAGTGTTAGAGCTAAAATTAGCATGTTTAAAGGGATTTTCATGCTTCCAGGGGCTCGGGAAGTTAATTAAATACCATTTGGAGGCATTTAATGTTCGAGCAAAAACGGCTGATTTTCGACAAAAGAGATAACACCCCCCCATTACGTCATGCTTCAGAAATGTGGAAAATGGTCCGTTTTCAAATGTTTTATTTTTGAACGTCAGTTCACATTTGTAGGTGGATCATCAGTGTTAGAGCTAAAATTAGCATGTTTAAAGTGATTTTCATGCTTCCAGGGGCCCAAAACACAAGATTTATGGAATGGTTAAAAGTGCATGAAAATGGCCAATTTACTCACTCTGAGTTCTCAAAAAGGGTTTCTTCACCCCGGGAAGTTAATTAAATACCATTTGGAGGCATTTAATGTTCGAGCAAAAACGGCTGATTTTCGACAAAAGAGATAACACCCCCCCATTACGTCATGCTTCAGAAATGTGGAAAATGGTCCGTTTTCAAATGTTTTATTTTTGAACGTCAGTTCACATTTGTAGGTGGATCATCAGTGTTAGAGCTAAAATTAGCATGTTTAAAGTGATTTTCATGCTTCCAGGGGCCCAAAACACAAGATTTATGGAATGGTTAAAAGTGCATGAAAATGGCCAATTTACTCACTCTGAGTTCTCAAAAAGGGTTTCTTCACCCTGGGAAGTTAATTAAATACCATTTGGAGGCATTTAATGTTCGAGCAAAAACGGCTGATTTTCGACAAAAGAGATAACACCCCCCCATTACGTCATGCTTCAGAAATGTGGAAAATGGTCCGTTTTCAAATGTTTTATTTTTGAACGTCAGTTCACATTTGTAGGTGGATCATCAGTGTTAGAGCTAAAATTAGCATGTTTAAAGTGATTTTCATGCTTCCAGGGGCCCAAAACACAAGATTTATGGAATGGTTAAAAGTGCATGAAAATGGCCAATTTACTCACTCTGAGTTCTCAAAAAGGGTTTCTTCACCCCGGGAAGTTAATTAAATACCATTTGGAGGCATTTAATGTTCGAGCAAAAACGGCTGATTTTCGACAAAAGAGATAACACCCCCCCATTACGTCATGCTTCAGAAATGTGGAAAATGGTCCGTTTTCAAATGTTTTATTTTTGAACGTCAGTTCACATTTGTAGGTGGATCATCAGTGTTAGAGCTAAAATTAGCATGTTTAAAGTGATTTTCATGCTTCCAGGGGCCCAAAACACAAGATTTATGGAATGGTTAAAAGTGCATGAAAATGGCCAATTTACTCACTCGGAGTTCTCAAAAAGGGTTTCTTCACCCCGGGAAGTTAATTAAATACCATTTGGAGGCATTTAATGTTCGAGCAAAAACGGCTGATTTTCGACAAAAGAGATAACACCCCCCCATTACGTCATGCTTCAGAAATGTGGAAAATGGTCCGTTTTCAAATGTTTTATTTTTGAACGTCAGTTCACATTTGTAGGTGGATCATCAGTGTTAGAGCTAAAATTAGCATGTTTAAAGTGATTTTCATGCTTCCAGGGGCTCGGGAAGTTAATTAAATACCATTTGGAGGCATTTAATATTCGAGCAAAAACGGCTGATTTTCGACAAAAGAGATAACACCCCCCCATTACGTCATGCTTCAGAAATGTGGAAAATGGTCCGTTTTCAAATGTTTTATTTTTGAACGTCAGTTCACATTTGTAGGTGGATCATCAGTGTTAGAGCTAAAATTAGCATGTTTAAAGTGATTTTCATGCTTCCAGGGGCTCGGGAAGTTAATTAAATACCATTTGGAGGCATTTAATGTTCGAGCAAAAACGGCTGATTTTCGACAAAAGAGATAACACCCCCCCATTACGTCATGCTTCAGAAATGTGGAAAATGGTCCGTTTTCAAATGTTTTATTTTTGAACGTCAGTTCACATTTGTAGGTGGATCATCAGTGTTAGAGCTAAAATTAGCATGTTTAAAGTGATTTTCATGCTTCCAGGGGCTCGGGAAGTTAATTAAATACCATTTGGAGGCATTTAATGTTCGAGCAAAAACGGCTGATTTTCGACAAAAGAGATAACACCCCCCCATTACGTCATGCTTCAGAAATGTGGAAAATGGTCCGTTTTCAAATGTTTTATTTTTGAACGTCAGTTCACATTTGTAGGTGGATCATCAGTGTTAGAGCTAAAATTAGCATGTTTAAAGTGATTTTCATGCTTCCAGGGGCTCGGGAAGTTAATTAAATACCATTTGGAGGCATTTAATGTTCGAGCAAAAACGGCTGATTTTCGACAAAAGAGATAACACCCCCCCATTACGTCATGCTTCAGAAATGTGGAAAATGGTCCGTTTTCAAATGTTTTATTTTTGAACGTCAGTTCACATTTGTAGGTGGATCATCAGTGTTAGAGCTAAAATTAGCATGTTTAAAGTGATTTTCATGCTTCCAGGGGCTCGGGAAGTTAATTAAATACCATTTGGAGACATTTAATGTTCGAGCAAAAACGGCTGATTTTCGACAAAAGAGATAACACCCCCCCATTACGTCATGCTTCAGAAATGTGGAAAATGGTCCGTTTTCAAATGTTTTATTTTTGAACGTCAGTTCACATTTGTAGGTGGATCATCAGTGTTAGAGCTAAAATTAGCATGTTTAAAGGGATTTTCATGCTTCCAGGGGCTCGGGAAGTTAATTAAATACCATTTGGAGGCATTTAATGTTCGAGCAAAAACGGCTGATTTTCGACAAAAGAGATAACACCCCCCCATTACGTCATGCTTCAGAAATGTGGAAAATGGTCCGTTTTCAAATGTTTTATTTTTGAACGTCAGTTCACATTTGTAGGTGGATCATCAGTGTTAGAGCTAAAATTAGCATGTTTAAAGTGATTTTCATGCTTCCAGGGGCCCAAAACACAAGATTTATGGAATGGTTAAAAGTGCATGAAAATGGCCAATTTACTCACTCTGAGTTCTCAAAAAGGGTTTCTTCACCCCGGGAAGTTAATTAAATACCATTTGGAGGCATTTAATGTTCGAGCAAAAACGGCTGATTTTCGACAAAAGAGATAACACCCCCCCATTACGTCATGCTTCAGAAATGTGGAAAATGGTCCGTTTTCAAATGTTTTATTTTTGAACGTCAGTTCACATTTGTAGGTGGATCATCAGTGTTAGAGCTAAAATTAGCATGTTTAAAGTGATTTTCATGCTTCCAGGGGCCCAAAACACAAGATTTATGGAATGGTTAAAAGTGCATGAAAATGGCCAATTTACTCACTCTGAGTTCTCAAAAAGGGTTTCTTCACCCTGGGAAGTTAATTAAATACCATTTGGAGGCATTTAATGTTCGAGCAAAAACGGCTGATTTTCGACAAAAGAGATAACACCCCCCCATTACGTCATGCTTCAGAAATGTGGAAAATGGTCCGTTTTCAAATGTTTTATTTTTGAACGTCAGTTCACATTTGTAGGTGGATCATCAGTGTTAGAGCTAAAATTAGCATGTTTAAAGTGATTTTCATGCTTCCAGGGGCCCAAAACACAAGATTTATGGAATGGTTAAAAGTGCATGAAAATGGCCAATTTACTCACTCTGAGTTCTCAAAAAGGGTTTCTTCACCCCGGGAAGTTAATTAAATACCATTTGGAGGCATTTAATGTTCGAGCAAAAACGGCTGATTTTCGACAAAAGAGATAACACCCCCCCATTACGTCATGCTTCAGAAATGTGGAAAATGGTCCGTTTTCAAATGTTTTATTTTTGAACGTCAGTTCACATTTGTAGGTGGATCATCAGTGTTAGAGCTAAAATTAGCATGTTTAAAGTGATTTTCATGCTTCCAGGGGCCCAAAACACAAGATTTATGGAATGGTTAAAAGTGCATGAAAATGGCCAATTTACTCACTCGGAGTTCTCAAAAAGGGTTTCTTCACCCCGGGAAGTTAATTAAATACCATTTGGAGGCATTTAATGTTCGAGCAAAAACGGCTGATTTTCGACAAAAGAGATAACACCCCCCCATTACGTCATGCTTCAGAAATGTGGAAAATGGTCCGTTTTCAAATGTTTTATTTTTGAACGTCAGTTCACATTTGTAGGTGGATCATCAGTGTTAGAGCTAAAATTAGCATGTTTAAAGTGATTTTCATGCTTCCAGGGGCTCGGGAAGTTAATTAAATACCATTTGGAGGCATTTAATATTCGAGCAAAAACGGCTGATTTTCGACAAAAGAGATAACACCCCCCCATTACGTCATGCTTCAGAAATGTGGAAAATGGTCCGTTTTCAAATGTTTTATTTTTGAACGTCAGTTCACATTTGTAGGTGGATCATCAGTGTTAGAGCTAAAATTAGCATGTTTAAAGTGATTTTCATGCTTCCAGGGGCTCGGGAAGTTAATTAAATACCATTTGGAGGCATTTAATGTTCGAGCAAAAACGGCTGATTTTCGACAAAAGAGATAACACCCCCCCATTACGTCATGCTTCAGAAATGTGGAAAATGGTCCGTTTTCAAATGTTTTATTTTTGAACGTCAGTTCACATTTGTAGGTGGATCATCAGTGTTAGAGCTAAAATTAGCATGTTTAAAGTGATTTTCATGCTTCCAGGGGCTCGGGAAGTTAATTAAATACCATTTGGAGGCATTTAATGTTCGAGCAAAAACGGCTGATTTTCGACAAAAGAGATAACACCCCCCCATTACGTCATGCTTCAGAAATGTGGAAAATGGTCCGTTTTCAAATGTTTTATTTTTGAACGTCAGTTCACATTTGTAGGTGGATCATCAGTGTTAGAGCTAAAATTAGCATGTTTAAAGTGATTTTCATGCTTCCAGGGGCCCAAAACACAAGATTTATGGAATGGTTAAAAGTGCATGAAAATGGCCAATTTACTCACTCTGAGTTCTCAAAAAGGGTTTCTTCACCCCGGGAAGTTAATTAAATACCATTTGGAGGCATTTAATGTTCGAGCAAAAACGGCTGATTTTCGACAAAAGAGATAACACCCCCCCATTACGTCATGCTTCAGAAATGTGGAAAATGGTCCGTTTTCAAATGTTTTATTTTTGAACGTCAGTTCACATTTGTAGGTGGATCATCAGTGTTAGAGCTAAAATTAGCATGTTTAAAGTGATTTTCATGCTTCCAGGGGCCCAAAACACAAGATTTATGGAATGGTTAAAAGTGCATGAAAATGGCCAATTTACTCACTCTGAGTTCTCAAAAAGGGTTTCTTCACCCCGGGAAGTTAATTAAATACCATTTGGAGGCATTTAATGTTCGAGCAAAAACGGCTGATTTTCGACAAAAGAGATAACACCCCCCCCATTACGTCATGCTTCAGAAATGTGGAAAATGGTCCGTTTTCAAATGTTTTATTTTTGAACGTCAGTTCACATTTGTAGGTGGATCATCAGTGTTAGAGCTAAAATTAGCATGTTTAAAGTGATTTTCATGCTTCCAGGGGCTCGGGAAGTTAATTAAATACCATTTGGAGGCATTTAATGTTCGAGCAAAAACGGCTGATTTTCGACAAAAGAGATAACACCCCCCCATTACGTCATGCTTCAGAAATGTGGAAAATGGTCCGTTTTCAAATGTTTTATTTTTGAACGTCAGTTCACATTTGTAGGTGGATCATCAGTGTTAGAGCTAAAATTAGCATGTTTAAAGTGATTTTCATGCTTCCAGGGGCTCGGGAAGTTAATTAAATACCATTTGGAGGCATTTAATGTTCGAGCAAAAACGGCTGATTTTCGACAAAAGAGATAACACCCCCCCATTACGTCATGCTTCAGAAATGTGGAAAATGGTCCGTTTTCAAATGTTTTATTTTTGAACGTCAGTTCACATTTGTAGGTGGATCATCAGTGTTAGAGCTAAAATTAGCATGTTTAAAGTGATTTTCATGCTTCCAGGGGCTCGGGAAGTTAATTAAATACCATTTGGAGGCATTTAATGTTCGAGCAAAAACGGCTGATTTTCGACAAAAGAGATAACACCCCCCCATTACGTCATGCTTCAGAAATGTGGAAAATGGTCCGTTTTCAAATGTTTTATTTTTGAACGTCAGTTCACATTTGTAGGTGGATCATCAGTGTTAGAGCTAAAATTAGCATGTTTAAAGTGATTTTCATGCTTCCAGGGGCTCGGGAAGTTAATTAAATACCATTTGGAGGCATTTAATGTTCGAGCAAAAACGGCTGATTTTCGACAAAAGTGATAACACCCCCCCATTACGTCATGCTTCAGAAATGTGGAAAATGGTCCGTTTTCAAATGTTTTATTTTTGAACGTCAGTTCACATTTGTAGGTGGATCATCAGTGTTAGAGCTAAAATTAGCATGTTTAAAGTGATTTTCATGCTTCCAGGGGCTCGGGAAGTTAATTAAATACCATTTGGAGGCATTTAATGTTCGAGCAAAAACGGCTGATTTTCGACAAAAGAGATAACACCCCCCCATTACGTCATGCTTCAGAAATGTGGAAAATGGTCCGTTTTCAAATGTTTTATTTTTGAACGTCAGTTCACATTTGTAGGTGGATCATCAGTGTTAGAGCTAAAATTAGCATGTTTAAAGTGATTTTCATGCTTCCAGGGGCTCGGGAAGTTAATTAAATACCATTTGGAGACATTTAATGTTCGAGCAAAAACGGCTGATTTTCGACAAAAGAGATAACACCCCCCCATTACGTCATGCTTCAGAAATGTGGAAAATGGTCCGTTTTCAAATGTTTTATTTTTGAACGTCAGTTCACATTTGTAGGTGGATCATCAGTGTTAGAGCTAAAATTAGCATGTTTAAAGGGATTTTCATGCTTCCAGGGGCTCGGGAAGTTAATTAAATACCATTTGGAGGCATTTAATGTTCGAGCAAAAACGGCTGATTTTCGACAAAAGAGATAACACCCCCCCATTACGTCATGCTTCAGAAATGTGGAAAATGGTCCGTTTTCAAATGTTTTATTTTTGAACGTCAGTTCACATTTGTAGGTGGATCATCAGTGTTAGAGCTAAAATTAGCATGTTTAAAGTGATTTTCATGCTTCCAGGGGCCCAAAACACAAGATTTATGGAATGGTTAAAAGTGCATGAAAATGGCCAATTTACTCACTCTGAGTTCTCAAAAAGGGTTTCTTCACCCCGGGAAGTTAATTAAATACCATTTGGAGGCATTTAATGTTCGAGCAAAAACGGCTGATTTTCGACAAAAGAGATAACACCCCCCCATTACGTCATGCTTCAGAAATGTGGAAAATGGTCCGTTTTCAAATGTTTTATTTTTGAACGTCAGTTCACATTTGTAGGTGGATCATCAGTGTTAGAGCTAAAATTAGCATGTTTAAAGTGATTTTCATGCTTCCAGGGGCCCAAAACACAAGATTTATGGAATGGTTAAAAGTGCATGAAAATGGCCAATTTACTCACTCTGAGTTCTCAAAAAGGGTTTCTTCACCCTGGGAAGTTAATTAAATACCATTTGGAGGCATTTAATGTTCGAGCAAAAACGGCTGATTTTCGACAAAAGAGATAACACCCCCCCATTACGTCATGCTTCAGAAATGTGGAAAATGGTCCGTTTTCAAATGTTTTATTTTTGAACGTCAGTTCACATTTGTAGGTGGATCATCAGTGTTAGAGCTAAAATTAGCATGTTTAAAGTGATTTTCATGCTTCCAGGGGCCCAAAACACAAGATTTATGGAATGGTTAAAAGTGCATGAAAATGGCCAATTTACTCACTCTGAGTTCTCAAAAAGGGTTTCTTCACCCCGGGAAGTTAATTAAATACCATTTGGAGGCTTTTAATGTTCGAGCAAAAACGGCTGATTTTCGACAAAAGAGATAACACCCCCCCATTACGTCATGCTTCAGAAATGTGGAAAATGGTCCGTTTTCAAATGTTTTATTTTTGAACGTCAGTTCACATTTGTAGGTGGATCATCAGTGTTAGAGCTAAAATTAGCATGTTTAAAGTGATTTTCATGCTTCCAGGGGCCCAAAACACAAGATTTATGGAATGGTTAAAAGTGCATGAAAATGGCCAATTTACTCACTCGGAGTTCTCAAAAAGGGTTTCTTCACCCCGGGAAGTTAATTAAATACCATTTGGAGGCATTTAATGTTCGAGCAAAAACGGCTGATTTTCGACAAAAGAGATAACACCCCCCCATTACGTCATGCTTCAGAAATGTGGAAAATGGTCCGTTTTCAAATGTTTTATTTTTGAACGTCAGTTCACATTTGTAGGTGGATCATCAGTGTTAGAGCTAAAATTAGCATGTTTAAAGTGATTTTCATGCTTCCAGGGGCTCGGGAAGTTAATTAAATACCATTTGGAGGCATTTAATGTTCGAGCAAAAACGGCTGATTTTCGACAAAAGAGATAACACCCCCCCATTACGTCATGCTTCAGAAATGTGGAAAATGGTCCGTTTTCAAATGTTTTATTTTTGAACGTCAGTTCACATTTGTAGGTGGATCATCAGTGTTAGAGCTAAAATTAGCATGTTTAAAGTGATTTTCATGCTTCCAGGGGCTCGGGAAGTTAATTAAATACCATTTGGAGGCATTTAATGTTGGAGCAAAAATGGCTGATTTTCGACAAAAGAGATAACACCCCCCCATTACGTCATGCTTCAGAAATGTGGAAAATGGTCCGTTTTCAAATGTTTTATTTTTGAACGTCAGTTCACATTTGTAGGTGGATCATCAGTGTTAGAGCTAAAATTAGCATGTTTAAAGTGATTTTCATGCTTCCAGGGGCCCAAAACACAAGATTTATGGAATGGTTAAAAGTGCATGAAAATGGCCAATTTACTCACTCTGAGTTCTCAAAAAGGGTTTCTTCACCCCGGGAAGTTAATTAAATACCATTTGGAGGCATTTAATGTTCGAGCAAAAACGGCTGATTTTCGACAAAAGAGATAACACCCCCCCATTACGTCATGCTTCAGAAATGTGGAAAATGGTCCGTTTTCAAATGTTTTATTTTTGAACGTCAGTTCACATTTGTAGGTGGATCATCAGTGTTAGAGCTAAAATTAGCATGTTTAAAGTGATTTTCATGCTTCCAGGGGCCCAAAACACAAGATTTATGGAATGGTTAAAAGTGCATGAAAATGGCCAATTTACTCACTCTGAGTTCTCAAAAAGGGTTTCTTCACCCCGGGAAGTTAATTAAATACCATTTGGAGGCATTTAATGTTCGAGCAAAAACGGCTGATTTTCGACAAAAGAGATAACACCCCCCCATTACGTCATGCTTCAGAAATGTGGAAAATGGTCCGTTTTCAAATGTTTTATTTTTGAACGTCAGTTCACATTTGTAGGTGGATCATCAGTGTTAGAGCTAAAATTAGCATGTTTAAAGTGATTTTCATGCTTCCAGGGGCTCGGGAAGTTAATTAAATACCATTTGGAGGCATTTAATGTTCGAGCAAAAACGGCTGATTTTCGACAAAAGAGATAACACCCCCCCATTACGTCATGCTTCAGAAATGTGGAAAATGGTCCGTTTTCAAATGTTTTATTTTTTAACGTCAGTTCACATTTGTAGGTGGATCATCAGTGTTAGAGCTAAAATTAGCATGTTTAAAGTGATTTTCATGCTTCCAGGGGCTCGGGAAGTTAATTAAATACCATTTGGAGGCATTTAATGTTCAAGCAAAAACGGCAGATTTTCGACAAAAGAGATAACACCCCCCCATTACGTCATGCTTCAGAAATGTGGAAAATGGTCCGTTTTCAAATGTTTTATTTTTGAACGTCAGTTCACATTTGTAGGTGGATCATCAGTGTTAGAGCTAAAATTAGCATGTTTAAAGTGATTTTCATGCTTCCAGGGGCTCGGGAAGTTAATTAAATACCATTTGGAGGCATTTAATGTTCGAGCAAAAACGGCTGATTTTCGACAAAAGAGATAACACCCCCCCATTACGTCATGCTTCAGAAATGTGGAAAATGGTCCGTTTTCAAATGTTTTATTTTTGAACGTCAGTTCACATTTGTAGGTGGATCATCAGTGTTAGAGCTAAAATTAGCATGTTTAAAGTGATTTTCATGCTTCCAGGGGCTCGGGAAGTTAATTAAATACCATTTGGAGGCATTTAATGTTCGAGCAAAAACGGCTGATTTTCGACAAAAGAGATAACACCCCCCCATTACGTCATGCTTCAGAAATGTGGAAAATGGTCCGTTTTCAAATGTTTTATTTTTGAACGTCAGTTCACATTTGTAGGTGGATCATCAGTGTTAGAGCTAAAATTAGCATGTTTAAAGTGATTTTCATGCTTCCAGGGGCTCGGGAAGTTAATTAAATACCATTTGGAGGCATTTAATGTTCGAGCAAAAACGGCTGATTTTCGACAAAAGAGATAACACCCCCCCATTACGTCATGCTTCAGAAATGTGGAAAATGGTCCGTTTTCAAATGTTTTATTTTTGAACGTCAGTTCACATTTGTAGGTGGATCATCAGTGTTAGAGCTAAAATTAGCATGTTTAAAGTGATTTTCATGCTTCCAGGGGCTCGGGAAGTTAATTAAATACCATTTGGAGGCATTTAATGTTCGAGCAAAAACGGCTGATTTTCGACAAAAGAGATAACACCCCCCCATTACGTCATGCTTCAGAAATGTGGAAAATGGTCCGTTTTCAAATGTTTTATTTTTGAACGTCAGTTCACATTTGTAGGTGGATCATCAGTGTTAGAGCTAAAATTAGCATGTTTAAAGTGATTTTCATGCTTCCAGGGGCTCGGGAAGTTAATTAAATACCATTTGGAGACATTTAATGTTCGAGCAAAAACGGCTGATTTTCGACAAAAGAGATAACACCCCCCCATTACGTCATGCTTCAGAAATGTGGAAAATGGTCCGTTTTCAAATGTTTTATTTTTGAACGTCAGTTCACATTTGTAGGTGGATCATCAGTGTTAGAGCTAAAATTAGCATGTTTA
Source organism: Lissotriton vulgaris (assembly GCF_964263255.1). Taxonomy (NCBI): domain Eukaryota; kingdom Metazoa; phylum Chordata; class Amphibia; order Caudata; family Salamandridae; genus Lissotriton; species Lissotriton vulgaris. Next base: position 11,159 of record NW_028254572.1, read on the forward strand.
AAGGGATTTTCATGCTTCCAGGGGCTCGGGAAGTTAATTAAATACCATTTGGAGGCATTTAATGTTCGAGCAAAAACGGCTGATTTTCGACAAAAGAGATAACACCCCCCCATTACGTCATGCTTCAGAAATGTGGAAAATGGTCCGTTTTCAAATGTTTTATTTTTGAACGTCAGTTCACATTTGTAGGTGGATCATCAGTGTTAGAGCTAAAATTAGCATGTTTAAAGTGATTTTCATGCTTCCAGGGGCCCAAAACACAAGATTTATGGAATGGTTAAAAGTGCATGAAAATGGCCAATTTACTCACTCTGAGTTCTCAAAAAGGGTTTCTTCACCCCGGGAAGTTAATTAAATACCATTTGGAGGCATTTAATGTTCGAGCAAAAACGGCTGATTTTCGACAAAAGAGATAACACCCCCCCATTACGTCATGCTTCAGAAATGTGGAAAATGGTCCGTTTTCAAATGTTTTATTTTTGAACGTCAGTTCACATTTGTAGGTGGATCATCAGTGTTAGAGCTAAAATTAGCATGTTTAAAGTGATTTTCATGCTTCCAGGGGCCCAAAACACAAGATTTATGGAATGGTTAAAAGTGCATGAAAATGGCCAATTTACTCACTCTGAGTTCTCAAAAAGGGTTTCTTCACCCTGGGAAGTTAATTAAATACCATTTGGAGGCATTTAATGTTCGAGCAAAAACGGCTGATTTTCGACAAAAGAGATAACACCCCCCCATTACGTCATGCTTCAGAAATGTGGAAAATGGTCCGTTTTCAAATGTTTTATTTTTTAACGTCAGTTCACATTTGTAGGTGGATCATCAGTGTTAGAGCTAAAATTAGCATGTTTAAAGTGATTTTCATGCTTCCAGGGGCCCAAAACACAAGATTTATGGAATGGTTAAAAGTGCATGAAAATGGCCAATTTACTCACTCTGAGTTCTCAAAAAGGGTTTCTTCACCCCGGGAAGTTAATTAAATACCATTTGGAGGCATTTAATGTTCGAGCAAAAACGGCTGATTTTCGACAAAAGAGATAACACCCCCCCATTACGTCATGCTTCAGAAATGTGGAAAATGGTCCGTTTTCAAATGTTTTATTTTTGAACGTCAGTTCACATTTGTAGGTGGATCATCAGTGTTAGAGCTAAAATTAGCATGTTTAAAGTGATTTTCATGCTTCCAGGGGCCCAAAACACAAGATTTATGGAATGGTTAAAAGTGCATGAAAATGGCCAATTTACTCACTCGGAGTTCTCAAAAAGGGTTTCTTCACCCCGGGAAGTTAATTAAATACCATTTGGAGGCATTTAATGTTCGAGCAAAAACGGCTGATTTTCGACAAAAGAGATAACACCCCCCCATTACGTCATGCTTCAGAAATGTGGAAAATGGTCCGTTTTCAAATGTTTTATTTTTGAACGTCAGTTCACATTTGTAGGTGGATCATCAGTGTTAGAGCTAAAATTAGCATGTTTAAAGTGATTTTCATGCTTCCAGGGGCTCGGGAAGTTAATTAAATACCATTTGGAGGCATTTAATATTCGAGCAAAAACGGCTGATTTTCGACAAAAGAGATAACACCCCCCCATTACGTCATGCTTCAGAAATGTGGAAAATGGTCCGTTTTCAAATGTTTTATTTTTGAACGTCAGTTCACATTTGTAGGTGGATCATCAGTGTTAGAGCTAAAATTAGCATGTTTAAAGTGATTTTCATGCTTCCAGGGGCTCGGGAAGTTAATTAAATACCATTTGGAGGCATTTAATGTTCGAGCAAAAACGGCTGATTTTCGACAAAAGAGATAACACCCCCCCATTACGTCATGCTTCAGAAATGTGGAAAATGGTCCGTTTTCAAATGTTTTATTTTTGAACGTCAGTTCACATTTGTAGGTGGATCATCAGTGTTAGAGCTAAAATTAGCATGTTTAAAGTGATTTTCATGCTTCCAGGGGCTCGGGAAGTTAATTAAATACCATTTGGAGGCATTTAATGTTCGAGCAAAAACGGCTGATTTTCGACAAAAGAGATAACACCCCCCCATTACGTCATGCTTCAGAAATGTGGAAAATGGTCCGTTTTCAAATGTTTTATTTTTGAACGTCAGTTCACATTTGTAGGTGGATCATCAGTGTTAGAGCTAAAATTAGCATGTTTAAAGTGATTTTCATGCTTCCAGGGGCTCGGGAAGTTAATTAAATACCATTTGGAGGCATTTAATGTTCGAGCAAAAACGGCTGATTTTCGACAAAAGAGATAACACCCCCCCATTACGTCATGCTTCAGAAATGTGGAAAATGGTCCGTTTTCAAATGTTTTATTTTTGAACGTCAGTTCACATTTGTAGGTGGATCATCAGTGTTAGAGCTAAAATTAGCATGTTTAAAGTGATTTTCATGCTTCCAGGGGCTCGGGAAGTTAATTAAATACCATTTGGAGACATTTAATGTTCGAGCAAAAACGGCTGATTTTCGACAAAAGAGATAACACCCCCCCATTACGTCATGCTTCAGAAATGTGGAAAATGGTCCGTTTTCAAATGTTTTATTTTTGAACGTCAGTTCACATTTGTAGGTGGATCATCAGTGTTAGAGCTAAAATTAGCATGTTTAAAGGGATTTTCATGCTTCCAGGGGCTCGGGAAGTTAATTAAATACCATTTGGAGGCATTTAATGTTCGAGCAAAAACGGCTGATTTTCGACAAAAGAGATAACACCCCCCCATTACGTCATGCTTCAGAAATGTGGAAAATGGTCCGTTTTCAAATGTTTTATTTTTGAACGTCAGTTCACATTTGTAGGTGGATCATCAGTGTTAGAGCTAAAATTAGCATGTTTAAAGTGATTTTCATGCTTCCAGGGGCCCAAAACACAAGATTTATGGAATGGTTAAAAGTGCATGAAAATGGCCAATTTACTCACTCTGAGTTCTCAAAAAGGGTTTCTTCACCCCGGGAAGTTAATTAAATACCATTTGGAGGCATTTAATGTTCGAGCAAAAACGGCTGATTTTCGACAAAAGAGATAACACCCCCCCATTACGTCATGCTTCAGAAATGTGGAAAATGGTCCGTTTTCAAATGTTTTATTTTTGAACGTCAGTTCACATTTGTAGGTGGATCATCAGTGTTAGAGCTAAAATTAGCATGTTTAAAGTGATTTTCATGCTTCCAGGGGCCCAAAACACAAGATTTATGGAATGGTTAAAAGTGCATGAAAATGGCCAATTTACTCACTCTGAGTTCTCAAAAAGGGTTTCTTCACCCTGGGAAGTTAATTAAATACCATTTGGAGGCATTTAATGTTCGAGCAAAAACGGCTGATTTTCGACAAAAGAGATAACACCCCCCCATTACGTCATGCTTCAGAAATGTGGAAAATGGTCCGTTTTCAAATGTTTTATTTTTGAACGTCAGTTCACATTTGTAGGTGGATCATCAGTGTTAGAGCTAAAATTAGCATGTTTAAAGTGATTTTCATGCTTCCAGGGGCCCAAAACACAAGATTTATGGAATGGTTAAAAGTGCATGAAAATGGCCAATTTACTCACTCTGAGTTCTCAAAAAGGGTTTCTTCACCCCGGGAAGTTAATTAAATACCATTTGGAGGCATTTAATGTTCGAGCAAAAACGGCTGATTTTCGACAAAAGAGATAACACCCCCCCATTACGTCATGCTTCAGAAATGTGGAAAATGGTCCGTTTTCAAATGTTTTATTTTTGAACGTCAGTTCACATTTGTAGGTGGATCATCAGTGTTAGAGCTAAAATTAGCATGTTTAAAGTGATTTTCATGCTTCCAGGGGCCCAAAACACAAGATTTATGGAATGGTTAAAAGTGCATGAAAATGGCCAATTTACTCACTCGGAGTTCTCAAAAAGGGTTTCTTCACCCCGGGAAGTTAATTAAATACCATTTGGAGGCATTTAATGTTCGAGCAAAAACGGCTGATTTTCGACAAAAGAGATAACACCCCCCCATTACGTCATGCTTCAGAAATGTGGAAAATGGTCCGTTTTCAAATGTTTTATTTTTGAACGTCAGTTCACATTTGTAGGTGGATCATCAGTGTTAGAGCTAAAATTAGCATGTTTAAAGTGATTTTCATGCTTCCAGGGGCTCGGGAAGTTAATTAAATACCATTTGGAGGCATTTAATATTCGAGCAAAAACGGCTGATTTTCGACAAAAGAGATAACACCCCCCCATTACGTCATGCTTCAGAAATGTGGAAAATGGTCCGTTTTCAAATGTTTTATTTTTGAACGTCAGTTCACATTTGTAGGTGGATCATCAGTGTTAGAGCTAAAATTAGCATGTTTAAAGTGATTTTCATGCTTCCAGGGGCTCGGGAAGTTAATTAAATACCATTTGGAGGCATTTAATGTTCGAGCAAAAACGGCTGATTTTCGACAAAAGAGATAACACCCCCCCATTACGTCATGCTTCAGAAATGTGGAAAATGGTCCGTTTTCAAATGTTTTATTTTTGAACGTCAGTTCACATTTGTAGGTGGATCATCAGTGTTAGAGCTAAAATTAGCATGTTTAAAGTGATTTTCATGCTTCCAGGGGCTCGGGAAGTTAATTAAATACCATTTGGAGGCATTTAATGTTCGAGCAAAAACGGCTGATTTTCGACAAAAGAGATAACACCCCCCCATTACGTCATGCTTCAGAAATGTGGAAAATGGTCCGTTTTCAAATGTTTTATTTTTGAACGTCAGTTCACATTTGTAGGTGGATCATCAGTGTTAGAGCTAAAATTAGCATGTTTAAAGTGATTTTCATGCTTCCAGGGGCCCAAAACACAAGATTTATGGAATGGTTAAAAGTGCATGAAAATGGCCAATTTACTCACTCTGAGTTCTCAAAAAGGGTTTCTTCACCCCGGGAAGTTAATTAAATACCATTTGGAGGCATTTAATGTTCGAGCAAAAACGGCTGATTTTCGACAAAAGAGATAACACCCCCCCATTACGTCATGCTTCAGAAATGTGGAAAATGGTCCGTTTCAAATGTTTTATTTTTGAACGTCAGTTCACATTTGTAGGTGGATCATCAGTGTTAGAGCTAAAATTAGCATGTTTAAAGTGATTTTCATGCTTCCAGGGGCCCAAAACACAAGATTTATGGAATGGTTAAAAGTGCATGAAAATGGCCAATTTACTCACTCTGAGTTCTCAAAAAGGGTTTCTTCACCCCGGGAAGTTAATTAAATACCATTTGGAGGCATTTAATGTTCGAGCAAAAACGGCTGATTTTCGACAAAAGAGATAACACCCCCCCCCATTACGTCATGCTTCTGAAATGTGGAAAATGGTCCGTTTTCAAATGTTTTATTTTTGAACGTCAGTTCACATTTGTAGGTGGATCATCAGTGTTAGAGCTAAAATTAGCATGTTTAAAGTGATTTTCATGCTTCCAGGGGCTCGGGAAGTTAATTAAATACCATTTGGAGGCATTTAATGTTCGAGCAAAAACGGCTGATTTTCGACAAAAGAGATAACACCCCCCCATTACGTCATGCTTCAGAAATGTGGAAAATGGTCCGTTTTCAAATGTTTTATTTTTGAACGTCAGTTCACATTTGTAGGTGGATCATCAGTGTTAGAGCTAAAATTAGCATGTTTAAAGTGATTTTCATGCTTCCAGGGGCTCGGGAAGTTAATTAAATACCATTTGGAGGCATTTAATGTTCGAGCAAAAACGGCTGATTTTCGACAAAAGAGATAACACCCCCCCATTACGTCATGCTTCAGAAATGTGGAAAATGGTCCGTTTTCAAATGTTTTATTTTTGAACGTCAGTTCACATTTGTAGGTGGATCATCAGTGTTGTTAGAGCTAAAATTAGCATGTTTAAAGTGATTTTCATGCTTCCAGGGGCTCGGGAAGTTAATTAAATACCATTTGGAGGCATTTAATGTTCGAGCAAAAACGGCTGATTTTCGACAAAAGAGATAACACCCCCCCATTACGTCATGCTTCAGAAATGTGGAAAATGGTCCGTTTTCAAATGTTTTATTTTTGAACGTCAGTTCACATTTGTAGGTGGATCATCAGTGTTAGAGCTAAAATTAGCATGTTTAAAGTGATTTTCATGCTTCCAGGGGCTCGGGAAGTTAATTAAATACCATTTGGAGGCATTTAATGTTCGAGCAAAACGGCTGATTTTCGACAAAAGTGATAACACCCCCCCATTACGTCATGCTTCAGAAATGTGGAAAATGGTCCGTTTTCAAATGTTTTATTTTTGAACGTCAGTTCACATTTGTAGGTGGATCATCAGTGTTAGAGCTAAAATTAGCATGTTTAAAGTGATTTTCATGCTTCCAGGGGCTCGGGAAGTTAATTAAATACCATTTGGAGGCATTTAATGTTCGAGCAAAAACGGCTGATTTTCGACAAAAGAGATAACACCCCCCCATTACGTCATGCTTCAGAAATGTGGAAAATGGTCCGTTTTCAAATGTTTTATTTTTGAACGTCAGTTCACATTTGTAGGTGGATCATCAGTGTTAGAGCTAAAATTAGCATGTTTAAAGTGATTTTCATGCTTCCAGGGGCTCGGGAAGTTAATTAAATACCATTTGGAGACATTTAATGTTCGAGCAAAACGGCTGATTTTCGACAAAAGAGATAACACCCCCCCATTACGTCATGCTTCAGAAATGTGGAAAATGGTCCGTTTTCAAATGTTTTATTTTTGAACGTCAGTTCACATTTGTAGGTGGATCATCAGTGTTAGAGCTAAAATTAGCATGTTTAAAGGGATTTTCATGCTTCCAGGGGCTCGGGAAGTTAATTAAATACCATTTGGAGGCATTTAATGTTCGAGCAAAAACGGCTGATTTTCGACAAAAGAGATAACACCCCCCCATTACGTCATGCTTCAGAAATGTGGAAAATGGTCCGTTTCAAATGTTTTATTTTTGAACGTCAGTTCACATTTGTAGGTGGATCATCAGTGTTAGAGCTAAAATTAGCATGTTTAAAGTGATTTTCATGCTTCCAGGGGCCCAAAACACAAGATTTATGGAATGGTTAAAAGTGCATGAAAATGGCCAATTTACTCACTCTGAGTTCTCAAAAAGGGTTTCTTCACCCCGGGAAGTTAATTAAATACCATTTGGAGGCATTTAATGTTCGAGCAAAAACGGCTGATTTTCGACAAAAGAGATAACACCCCCCCCATTACGTCATGCTTCAGAATGTGGAAAATGGTCCGTTTTCAAATGTTTTATTTTTGAACGTCAGTTCACATTTGTAGGTGGATCATCAGTGTTAGAGCTAAAATTAGCATGTTTAAAGTGATTTTCATGCTTCCAGGGGCCCAAAACACAAGATTTATGGAATGGTTAAAAGTGCATGAAAATGGCCAATTTACTCACTCTGAGTTCTCAAAAAGGGTTTCTTCACCCTGGGAAGTTAATTAAATACCATTTGGAGGCATTTAATGTTCGAGCAAAAACGGCTGATTTTCGACAAAAGAGATAACACCCCCCCATTACGTCATGCTTCAGAAATGTGGAAAATGGTCCGTTTTCAAATGTTTTATTTTTGAACGTCAGTTCACATTTGTAGGTGGATCATCAGTGTTAGAGCTAAAATTAGCATGTTTAAAGTGATTTTCATGCTTCCAGGGGCCCAAAACACAAGATTTATGGAATGGTTAAAAGTGCATGAAAATGGCCAATTTACTCACTCTGAGTTCTCAAAAAGGGTTTCTTCACCCCGGGAAGTTAATTAAATACCATTTGGAGGCTTTTAATGTTCGAGCAAAAACGGCTGATTTTCGACAAAAGAGATAACACCCCCCCATTACGTCATGCTTCAGAAATGTGGAAAATGGTCCGTTTTCAAATGTTTTATTTTTGAACGTCAGTTCACATTTGTAGGTGGATCATCAGTGTTAGAGCTAAAATTAGCATGTTTAAAGTGATTTTCATGCTTCCAGGGGCCCAAAACACAAGATTTATGGAATGGTTAAAAGTGCATGAAAATGGCCAATTTACTCACTCGGAGTTCTCAAAAAGGGTTTCTTCACCCCGGGAAGTTAATTAAATACCATTTGGAGGCATTTAATGTTCGAGCAAAAACGGCTGATTTTCGACAAAAGAGATAACACCCCCCCATTACGTCATGCTTCAGAAATGTGGAAAATGGTCCGTTTTCAAATGTTTTATTTTTGAACGTCAGTTCACATTTGTAGGTGGATCATCAGTGTTAGAGCTAAAATTAGCATGTTTAAAGTGATTTTCATGCTTCCAGGGGCTCGGGAAGTTAATTAAATACCATTTGGAGGCATTTAATGTTCGAGCAAAAACGGCTGATTTTCGACAAAAGAGATAACACCCCCCCATTACGTCATGCTTCAGAAATGTGGAAAATGGTCCGTTTTCAAATGTTTTATTTTTGAACGTCAGTTCACATTTGTAGGTGGATCATCAGTGTTAGAGCTAAAATTAGCATGTTTAAAGTGATTTTCATGCTTCCAGGGGCTCGGGAAGTTAATTAAATACCATTTGGAGGCATTTAATGTTCGAGCAAAAACGGCTGATTTTCGACAAAAGAGATAACACCCCCCCATTACGTCATGCTTCAGAAATGTGGAAAATGGTCCGTTTTCAAATGTTTTATTTTTGAACGTCAGTTCACATTTGTAGGTGGATCATCAGTGTTAGAGCTAAAATTAGCATGTTTAAAGTGATTTTCATGCTTCCAGGGGCTCGGGAAGTTAATTAAATACCATTTGGAGGCATTTAATGTTCGAGCAAAAACGGCTGATTTTCGACAAAAGAGATAACACCCCCCCATTACGTCATGCTTCAGAAATGTGGAAAATGGTCCGTTTTCAAATGTTTTATTTTTGAACGTCAGTTCACATTTGTAGGTGGATCATCAGTGTTAGAGCTAAAATTAGCATGTTTAAAGTGATTTTCATGCTTCCAGGGGCCCAAAACACAAGATTTATGGAATGGTTAAAAGTGCATGAAAATGGCCAATTTACTCACTCTGAGTTCTCAAAAAGGGTTTCTTCACCCCGGGAAGTTAATTAAATACCATTTGGAGGCATTTAATGTTCGAGCAAAAACGGCTGATTTTCGACAAAAGAGATAACACCCCCCCATTACGTCATGCTTCAGAAATGTGGAAAATGGTCCGTTTTCAAATGTTTTATTTTTGAACGTCAGTTCACATTTGTAGGTGGATCATCAGTGTTAGAGCTAAAATTAGCATGTTTAAAGTGATTTTCATGCTTCCAGGGGCCCAAAACACAAGATTTATGGAATGGTTAAAAGTGCATGAAAATGGCCAATTTACTCACTCTGAGTTCTCAAAAAGGGTTTCTTCACCCCGGGAAGTTAATTAAATACCATTTGGAGGCATTTAATGTTCGAGCAAAAACGGCTGATTTTCGACAAAAGAGATAACACCCCCCCATTACGTCATGCTTCAGAAATGTGGAAAATGGTCCGTTTTCAAATGTTTTATTTTTGAACGTCAGTTCACATTTGTAGGTGGATCATCAGTGTTAGAGCTAAAATTAGCATGTTTAAAGTGATTTTCATGCTTCCAGGGGCTCGGGAAGTTAATTAAATACCATTTGGAGGCATTTAATGTTCGAGCAAAAACGGCTGATTTTCGACAAAAGAGATAACACCCCCCCATTACGTCATGCTTCAGAAATGTGGAAAATGGTCCGTTTTCAAATGTTTTATTTTTGAACGTCAGTTCACATTTGTAGGTGGATCATCAGTGTTAGAGCTAAAATTAGCATGTTTAAAGTGATTTTCATGCTTCCAGGGGCTCGGGAAGTTAATTAAATACCATTTGGAGGCATTTAATGTTCGAGCAAAAACGGCTGATTTTCGACAAAAGAGATAACACCCCCCCCATTACGTCATGCTTCAGAAATGTGGAAAATGGTCCGTTTTCAAATGTTTTATTTTTGAACGTCAGTTCACATTTGTAGGTGGATCATCAGTGTTAGAGCTAAAATTAGCATGTTTAAAGTGATTTTCATGCTTCCAGGGGCTCGGGAAGTTAATTAAATACCATTTGGAGGCATTTAATGTTCGAGCAAAAACGGCTGATTTTCGACAAAAGAGATAACACCCCCCCATTACGTCATGCTTCAGAAATGTGGAAAATGGTCCGTTTTCAAATGTTTTATTTTTGAACGTCAGTTCACATTTGTAGGTGGATCATCAGTGTTAGAGCTAAAATTAGCATGTTTAAAGTGATTTTCATGCTTCCAGGGGCTCGGGAAGTTAATTAAATACCATTTGGAGGCATTTAATGTTCGAGCAAAAACGGCTGATTTTCGACAAAAGAGATAACACCCCCCCATTACGTCATGCTTCAGAAATGTGGAAAATGGTCCGTTTTCAAATGTTTTATTTTTGAACGTCAGTTCACATTTGTAGGTGGATCATCAGTGTTAGAGCTAAAATTAGCATATTTAAAGTGATTTTCATGCTTCCAGGGGCTCGGGAAGTTAATTAAATACCATTTGGAGGCATTTAATGTTCGAGCAAAAACGGCTGATTTTCGACAAAAGAGATAACACCCCCCCATTACGTCATGCTTCAGAAATGTGGAAAATGGTCCGTTTTCAAATGTTTTATTTTTGAACGTCAGTTCACATTTGTAGGTGGATCATCAGTGTTAGAGCTAAAATTAGCATGTTTAAAGTGATTTTCATGCTTCCAGGGGCTCGGGAAGTTAATTAAATACCATTTGGAGGCATTTAATGTTCGAGCAAAAACGGCTGATTTTCGACAAAAGAGATAACACCCCCCCATTACGTCATGCTTCAGAAATGTGGAAAATGGTCCGTTTTCAAATGTTTTATTTTTGAACGTCAGTTCACATTTGTAGGTGGATCATCAGTGTTAGAGCTAAAATTAGCATGTTTAAAGTGATTTTCATGCTTCCAGGGGCTCGGGAAGTTAATTAAATACCATTTGGAGGCATTTAATGTTCGAGCAAAAACGGCTGATTTTCGACAAAAGAGATAACACCCCCCCATTACGTCATGCTTCAGAAATGTGGAAAATGGTCCGTTTTCAAATGTTTTATTTTTGAACGTCAGTTCACATTTGTAGGTGGATCATCAGTGTTAGAGCTAAAATTAGCATGCTTAAAGTGATTTTCATGCTTCCAGGGGCTCGGGAAGTTAATTAAATACCATTTGGAGGCATTTAATGTTCGAGCAAAAACGGCTGATTTTCGACAAAAGAGATAACACCCCCCCATTACGTCATGCTTCAGAAATGTGGAAAATGGTCCGTTTTCAAATGTTTTATTTTTGAACGTCAGTTCACATTTGTAGGTGGATCATCAGTGTTAGAGCTAAAATTAGCATGTTTAAAGTGATTTTCATGCTTCCAGGGGCCCAAAACACAAGATTTATGGAATGGTTAAAAGTGCATGAAAATGGCCAATTTACTCACTCTGAGTTCTCAAAAAGGGTTTCTTCACCCCGGGAAGTTAATTAAATACCATTTGGAGGCATTTAATGTTCGAGCAAAAACGGCTGATTTTCGACAAAAGAGATAACACCCCCCCATTACGTCATGCTTCAGAAATGTGGAAAATGGTCCGTTTTCAAATGTTTTATTTTTGAACGTCAGTTCACATTTGTAGGTGGATCATCAGTGTTAGAGCTAAAATTAGCATGTTTAAAGTGATTTTCATGCTTCCAGGGGCCCAAAACACAAGATTTATGGAATGGTTAAAAGTGCATGAAAATGGCCAATTTACTCACTCGGAGTTCTCAAAAAGGGTTTCTTCACCCCGGGAAGTTAATTAAATACCATTTGGAGGCATTTAATGTTCGAGCAAAAACGGCTGATTTTCGACAAAAGAGATAACACCCCCCCATTACGTCATGCTTCAGAAATGTGGAAAATGGTCCGTTTTCAAATGTTTTATTTTTGAACGTCAGTTCACATTTGTAGGTGGATCATCAGTGTTAGAGCTAAAATTAGCATGTTTAAAGTGATTTTCATGCTTCCAGGGGCTCGGGAAGTTAATTAAATACCATTTGGAGGCATTTAATGTTCGAGCAAAAACGGCTGATTTTCGACAAAAGAGATAACACCCCCCCATTACGTCATGCTTCAGAAATGTGGAAAATGGTCCGTTTTCAAATGTTTTATTTTTGAACGTCAGTTCACATTTGTAGGTGGATCATCAGTGTTAGAGCTAAAATTAGCATGTTTAAAGTGATTTTCATGCTTCCAGGGGCTCGGGAAGTTAATTAAATACCATTTGGAGGCATTTAATGTTCGAGCAAAAACGGCTGATTTTCGACAAAAGAGATAACACCCCCCCATTACGTCATGCTTCAGAAATGTGGAAAATGGTCCGTTTTCAAATGTTTTATTTTTGAACGTCAGTTCACATTTGTAGGTGGATCATCAGTGTTAGAGCTAAAATTAGCATGTTTAAAGTGATTTTCATGCTTCCAGGGGCTCGGGAAGTTAATTAAATACCATTTGGAGGCATTTAATGTTCGAGCAAAAACGGCAGATTTTCGACAAAAGAGATAACACCCCCCCATTACGTCATGCTTCAGAAATGTGGAAAATGGTCCGTTTTCAAATGTTTTATTTTTGAACGTCAGTTCACATTTGTAGGTGGATCATCAGTGTTAGAGCTAAAATTAGCATGTTTAAAGTGATTTTCATGCTTCCAGGGGCCCAAAACACAAGATTTATGGAATGGTTAAAAGTGCATGAAAATGGCCAATTTACTCACTCTGAGTTCTCAAAAAGGGTTTCTTCACCCCGGGAAGTTAATTAAATACCATTTGGAGGCATTTAATGTTCGAGCAAAAACGGCTGATTTTCGACAAAAGAGATAACACCCCCCCATTACGTCATGCTTCAGAAATGTGGAAAATGGTCCGTTTTCAAATGTTTTATTTTTGAACGTCAGTTCACATTTGTAGGTGGATCATCAGTGTTAGAGCTAAAATTAGCATGTTTAAAGTGATTTTCATGCTTCCAGGGGCCCAAAACACAAGATTTATGGAATGGTTAAAAGTGCATGAAAATGGCCAATTTACTCACTCTGAGTTCTCAAAAAGGGTTTCTTCACCCCGGGAAGTTAATTAAATACCATTTGGAGGCATTTAATGTTCGAGCAAAAACGGCTGATTTTCGACAAAAGAGATAACACCCCCCCATTACGTCATGCTTCAGAAATGTGGAAAATGGTCCGTTTTCAAATGTTTTATTTTTGAACGTCAGTTCACATTTGTAGGTGGATCATCAGTGTTAGAGCTAAAATTAGCATGTTTAAAGTGATTTTCATGCTTCCAGGGGCTCGGGAAGTTAATTAAATACCATTTGGAGGCATTTAATGTTCGAGCAAAAACGGCTGATTTTCGACAAAAGAGATAACACCCCCCCATTACGTCATGCTTCAGAAATGTGGAAAATGGTCCGTTTTCAAATGTTTTATTTTTGAACGTCAGTTCACATTTGTAGGTGGATCATCAGTGTTAGAGCTAAAATTAGCATGTTTAAAGTGATTTTCATGCTTCCAGGGGCTCGGGAAGTTAATTAAATACCATTTGGAGGCATTTAATGTTCGAGCAAAAACGGCTGATTTTCGACAAAAGAGATAACACCCCCCCCATTACGTCATGCTTCAGAAATGTGGAAAATGGTCCGTTTTCAAATGTTTTATTTTTGAACGTCAGTTCACATTTGTAGGTGGATCATCAGTGTTAGAGCTAAAATTAGCATGTTTAAAGTGATTTTCATGCTTCCAGGGGCTCGGGAAGTTAATTAAATACCATTTGGAGGCATTTAATGTTCGAGCAAAAACGGCTGATTTTCGACAAAAGAGATAACACCCCCCCATTACGTCATGCTTCAGAAATGTGGAAAATGGTCCGTTTTCAAATGTTTTATTTTTGAACGTCAGTTCACATTTGTAGGTGGATCATCAGTGTTAGAGCTAAAATTAGCATGTTTAAAGTGATTTTCATGCTTCCAGGGGCTCGGGAAGTTAATTAAATACCATTTGGAGGCATTTAATGTTCGAGCAAAAACGGCTGATTTTCGACAAAAGAGATAACACCCCCCCATTACGTCATGCTTCAGAAATGTGGAAAATGGTCCGTTTTCAAATGTTTTATTTTTGAACGTCAGTTCACATTTGTAGGTGGATCATCAGTGTTAGAGCTAAAATTAGCATGTTTAAAGTGATTTTCATGCTTCCAGGGGCTCGGGAAGTTAATTAAATACCATTTGGAGGCATTTAATGTTCGAGCAAAAACGGCTGATTTTCGACAAAAGAGATAACACCCCCCCATTACGTCATGCTTCAGAAATGTGGAAAATGGTCCGTTTTCAAATGTTTTATTTTTGAACGTCAGTTCACATTTGTAGGTGGATCATCAGTGTTAGAGCTAAAATTAGCATGTTTAAAGTGATTTTCATGCTTCCAGGGGCTCGGGAAGTTAATTAAATACCATTTGGAGGCATTTAATGTTCGAGCAAAAACGGCTGATTTTCGACAAAAGAGATAACACCCCCCCATTACGTCATGCTTCAGAAATGTGGAAAATGGTCCGTTTTCAAATGTTTTATTTTTGAACGTCAGTTCACATTTGTAGGTGGATCATCAGTGTTAGAGCTAAAATTAGCATGTTTAAAGTGATTTTCATGCTTCCAGGGGCTCGGGAAGTTAATTAAATACCATTTGGAGGCATTTAATGTTCGAGCAAAAAAGGCTGATTTTCGAAAAAAGAGATAACACCCCCCCATTACGTCATGCTTCAGAAATGTGGAAAATGGTCCGTTTTCAAATGTTTTATTTTTGAACGTCAGTTCACATTTGTAGGTGGATCATCAGTGTTAGAGCTAAAATTAGCATGTTTAAAGTGATTTTCATGCTTCCAGGGGCCCAAAACACAAGATTTATGGAATGGTTAAAAGTGCATGAAAATGGCCAATTTACTCACTCTGAGTTCTCAAAAAGGGTTTCTTCACCCCGGGAAGTTAATTAAATACCATTTGGAGGCATTTAATGTTCGAGCAAAAACGGCTGATTTTCGACAAAAGAGATAACACCCCCCCATTACGTCATGCTTCAGAAATGTGGAAAATGGTCCGTTTTCAAATGTTTTATTTTTGAACGTCAGTTCACATTTGTAGGTGGATCATCAGTGTTAGAGCTAAAATTAGCATGTTTAAAGTGATTTTCATGCTTCCAGGGGCTCGGGAAGTTAATTAAATACCATTTGGAGGCATTTAATGTTCGAGCAAAAACAGCTGATTTTCGACAAAAGAGATAACACCCCCCCCATTACGTCATGCTTCAGAAATGTGGAAAATGGTCCGTTTTCAAATGTTTTATTTTTGAACGTCAGTTCACATTTGTAGGTGGATCATCAGTGTTAGAGCTAAAATTAGCATGTTTAAAGTGATTTTCATGCTTCCAGGGGTCCAAAACACAAGATTTATGGAATGGTTAAAAGTGCATGAAAATGGCCAATTTACTCACTCTGAGTTCTCAAAAAGGGTTTCTTCACCCCGGGAAGTTAATTAAATACCATTTGGAGGCATTTAATGTTCGAGCAAAAACGGCTGATTTTCGACAAAAGAGATAACACCCCCCCATTACGTCATGCTTCAGAAATGTGGAAAATGGTCCGTTTTCAAATGTTTTATTTTTGAACGTCAGTTCACATTTGTAGGTGGATCATCAGTGTTAGAGCTAAAATTAGCATGTTTAAAGTGATTTTCATGCTTCCAGGGGCTCGGGAAGTTAATTAAATACCATTTGGAGGCATTTAATGTTCGAGCAAAAACGGCTGATTTTCGACAAAAGAGATAACACCCCCCCATTACGTCATGCTTCAGAAATGTGGAAAATGGTCCGTTTTCAAATGTTTTATTTTTGAACGTCAGTTCACATTTGTAGGTGGATCATCAGTGTTAGAGCTAAAATTAGCATGTTTAAAGTGATTTTCATGCTTCCAGGGGCTCGGGAAGTTAATTAAATACCATTTGGAGGCATTTAATGTTCGAGCAAAAACGGCTGATTTTCGACAAAAGAGATAACACCCCCCATTACGTCATGCTTCAGAAATGTGGAAAATGGTCCGTTTTCAAATGTTTTATTTTTGAACGTCAGTTCACATTTGTAGGTGGATCATCAGTGTTAGAGCTAAAATTAGCATGTTTAAAGTGATTTTCATGCTTCCAGGGGCCCAAAACACAAGATTTATGGAATGGTTAAAAGTGCATGAAAATGGCCAATTTACTCACTCTGAGTTCTCAAAAAGGGTTTCTTCACCCCGGGAAGTTAATTAAATACCATTTGGAGGCATTTAATGTTCGAGCAAAAACGGCTGATTTTCGACAAAAGAGATAACACCCCCCCATTACGTCATGCTTCAGAAATGTGGAAAATGGTCCGTTTTCAAATGTTTTATTTTTGAACGTCAGTTCACATTTGTAGGTGGATCATCAGTGTTAGAGCTAAAATTAGCATGTTTAAAGTGAT
This sequence comes from Lissotriton vulgaris, assembly GCF_964263255.1. Classification (NCBI taxonomy): domain Eukaryota; kingdom Metazoa; phylum Chordata; class Amphibia; order Caudata; family Salamandridae; genus Lissotriton; species Lissotriton vulgaris. The sequence goes on from NW_028254572.1 coordinate 27,698, forward strand.
TTTCATGCTTCCAGGGGCCCAAAACACAAGATTTATGGAATGGTTAAAAGTGCATGAAAATGGCCAATTTACTCACTCTGAGTTCTCAAAAAGGGGTTCTTCACCCCGGGAAGTTAATTAAATACCATTTGGAGGCATTTAATGTTCGAGCAAAAACGGCTGATTTTCGACAAAAGAGATAACACCCCCCCATTACGTCATGCTTCAGAAATGTGGAAAATGGTCCGTTTTCAAATGTTTTATTTTTGAACGTCAGTTCACATTTGTAGGTGGATCATCAGTGTTAGAGCTAAAATTAGCATGTTTAAAGTGATTTTCATGCTTCCAGGGGCTCGGGAAGTTAATTAAATACCATTTGGAGGCATTTAATGTTCGAGCAAAAACGGCTGATTTTCGACAAAAGAGATAACACCCCCCCATTACGTCATGCTTCAGAAATGTGGAAAATGGTCCGTTTTCAAATGTTTTATTTTTGAACGTCAGTTCACATTTGTAGGTGGATCATCAGTGTTAGAGCTAAAATTAGCATGTTTAAAGTGATTTTCATGCTTCCAGGGGCTCGGGAAGTTAATTAAATACCATTTGGAGGCATTTAATGTTCGAGCAAAAACGGCTGATTTTCGACAAAAGAGATAACACCCCCCCATTACGTCATGCTTCAGAAATGTGGAAAATGGTCCGTTTTCAAATGTTTTATTTTTGAACGTCAGTTCACATTTGTAGGTGGATCATCAGTGTTAGAGCTAAAATTAGCATGTTTAAAGTGATTTTCATGCTTCCAGGGGCTCGGGAAGTTAATTAAATACCATTTGGAGGCATTTAATGTTCGAGCAAAAACGGCTGATTTTCGACAAAAGAGATAACACCCCCCCATTACGTCATGCTTCAGAAATGTGGAAAATGGTCCGTTTTCAAATGTTTTATTTTTGAACGTCAGTTCACATTTGTAGGTGGATCATCAGTGTTAGAGCTAAAATTAGCATGTTTAAAGTGATTTTCATGCTTCCAGGGGCTCGGGAAGTTAATTAAATACCATTTGGAGGCATTTAATGTTCAAGCAAAAACGGCTGATTTTCGACAAAAGAGATAACACCCCCCCATTACGTCATGCTTCAGAAATGTGGAAAATGGTCCGTTTTCAAATGTTTTATTTTTGAACGTCAGTTCACATTTGTAGGTGGATCATCAGTGTTAGAGCTAAAATTAGCATGTTTAAAGTGATTTTCATGCTTCCAGGGGCTCGGGAAGTTAATTAAATACCATTTGGAGGCATTTAATGTTCGAGCAAAAACGGCTGATTTTCGACAAAAGAGATAACACCCCCCCATTACGTCATGCTTCAGAAATGTGGAAAATGGTCCGTTTTCAAATGTTTTATTTTTGAACGTCAGTTCACATTTGTAGGTGGATCATCAGTGTTAGAGCTAAAATTAGCATGTTTAAAGTGATTTTCATGCTTCCAGGGGCTCGGGAAGTTAATTAAATACCATTTGGAGGCATTTAATGTTCGAGCAAAAACGGCTGATTTTCGACAAAAGAGATAACACCCCCCCATTACGTCATGCTTCAGAAATGTGGAAAATGGTCCGTTTTCAAATGTTTTATTTTTGAACGTCAGTTCACATTTGTAGGTGGATCATCAGTGTTAGAGCTAAAATTAGCATGCTTAAAGTGATTTTCATGCTTCCAGGGGCTCGGGAAGTTAATTAAATACCATTTGGAGGCATTTAATGTTCGAGCAAAAACGGCTGATTTTCGACAAAAGAGATAACACCCCCCCATTACGTCATGCTTCAGAAATGTGGAAAATGGTCCGTTTTCAAATGTTTTATTTTTGAACGTCAGTTCACATTTGTAGGTGGATCATCAGTGTTAGAGCTAAAATTAGCATGTTTAAAGTGATTTTCATGCTTCCAGGGGCTCGGGAAGTTAATTAAATACCATTTGGAGGCATTTAATGTTCGAGCAAAAACGGCTGATTTTCGAAAAAAGAGATAACACCCCCCCATTACGTCATGCTTCAGAAATGTGGAAAATGGTCCGTTTTCAAATGTTTTATTTTTGAACGTCAGTTCACATTTGTAGGTGGATCATCAGTGTTAGAGCTAAAATTAGCATGTTTAAAGTGATTTTCATGCTTCCAGGGGCCCAAAACACAAGATTTATGGAATGGTTAAAAGTGCATGAAAATGGCCAATTTACTCACTCTGAGTTCTCAAAAAGGGTTTCTTCACCCCGGGAAGTTAATTAAATACCATTTGGAGGCATTTAATGTTCGAGCAAAAACGGCTGATTTTCGACAAAAGAGATAACACCCCCCCATTACGTCATGCTTCAGAAATGTGGAAAATGGTCCGTTTTCAAATGTTTTATTTTTGAACGTCAGTTCACATTTGTAGGTGGATCATCAGTGTTAGAGCTAAAATTAGCATGTTTAAAGTGATTTTCATGCTTCCAGGGGCTCGGGAAGTTAATTAAATACCATTTGGAGGCATTTAATGTTCGAGCAAAAACGGCTGATTTTCGACAAAAGAGATAACACCCCCCCATTACGTCATGCTTCAGAAATGTGGAAAATGGTCCGTTTTCAAATGTTTTATTTTTGAACGTCAGTTCACATTTGTAGGTGGATCATCAGTGTTAGAGCTAAAATTAGCATGTTTAAAGTGATTTTCATGCTTCCAGGGGCCCAAAACACAAGATTTATGGAATGGTTAAAAGTGCATGAAAATGGCCAATTTACTCACTCTGAGTTCTCAAAAAGGGTTTCTTCACCCCGGGAAGTTAATTAAATACCATTTGGAGGCATTTAATGTTCGAGCAAAAACGGCTGATTTTCGACAAAAGAGATAACACCCCCCCATTACGTCATGCTTCAGAAATGTGGAAAATGGTCCGTTTTCAAATGTTTTATTTTTGAACGTCAGTTCACATTTGTAGGTGGATCATCAGTGTTAGAGCTAAAATTAGCATGTTTAAAGTGATTTTCATGCTTCCAGGGGCTCGGGAAGTTAATTAAATACCATTTGGAGGCATTTAATGTTCGAGCAAAAACGGCTGATTTTCGACAAAAGAGATAACACCCCCCCATTACGTCATGCTTCAGAAATGTGGAAAATGGTCCGTTTTCAAATGTTTTATTTTTGAACGTCAGTTCACATTTGTAGGTGGATCATCAGTGTTAGAGCTAAAATTAGCATGTTTAAAGTGATTTTCATGCTTCCAGGGGCTCGGGAAGTTAATTAAATACCATTTGGAGGCATTTAATGTTGGAGCAAAAACGGCTGATTTTCGACAAAAGAGATAACACCCCCCCATTACGTCATGCTTCAGAAATGTGGAAAATGGTCCGTTTTCAAATGTTTTATTTTTGAACGTCAGTTCACATTTGTAGGTGGATCATCAGTGTTAGAGCTAAAATTAGCATGTTTAAAGTGATTTTCATGCTTCCAGGGGCTCGGGAAGTTAATTAAATACCATTTGGAGGCATTTAATGTTCGAGCAAAAATGGCTGATTTTCGACAAAAGAGATAACACCCCCCCATTACGTCATGCTTCAGAAATGTGGAAAATGGTCCGTTTTCAAATGTTTTATTTTTGAACGTCAGTTCACATTTGTAGGTGGATCATCAGTGTTAGAGCTAAAATTAGCATGTTTAACCACTTGGCTGCTAAGGCAATATTTTACTTTTCATTGATTTTCCATTGAAATCAATGGAAAGTCCATGACGAGTTACCCTTGTCATTAGCGGCGAAGAGGTTAAAGTGATTTTCATGCTTCCAGGGGCCCAAAACACAAGATTTATGGAATGGTTAAAAGTGCATGAAAATGGCCAATTTACTCACTCTGAGTTCTCAAAAAGGGTTTCTTCACCCCGGGAAGTTAATTAAATACCATTTGGAGGCATTTAATGTTCGAGCAAAAACGGCTGATTTTCGACAAAAGAGATAACACCCCCCCATTACGTCATGCTTCAGAAATGTGGAAAATGGTCCGTTTTCAAATGTTTTATTTTTGAACGTCAGTTCACATTTGTAGGTGGATCATCAGTGTTAGAGCTAAAATTAGCATGTTTAAAGTGATTTTCATGCTTCCAGGGGCTCGGGAAGTTAATTAAATACCATTTGGAGGCATTTAATGTTCGAGCAAAAACGGCTGATTTTCGACAAAAGAGATAACACCCCCCCATTACGTCATGCTTCAGAAATGTGGAAAATGGTCCGTTTTCAAATGTTTTATTTTTGAACGTCAGTTCACATTTGTAGGTGGATCATCAGTGTTAGAGCTAAAATTAGCATGTTTAAAGTGATTTTCATGCTTCCAGGGGCTCGGGAAGTTAATTAAATACCATTTGGAGGCATTTAATGTTCGAGCAAAAACGGCTGATTTTCGACAAAAGAGATAACACCCCCCCATTACGTCATGCTTCAGAAATGTGGAAAATGGTCCGTTTTCAAATGTTTTATTTTTGAACGTCAGTTCACATTTGTAGGTGGATCATCAGTGTTAGAGCTAAAATTAGCATGTTTAAAGTGATTTTCATGCTTCCAGGGGCTCGGGAAGTTAATTAAATACCATTTGGAGGCATTTAATGTTCGAGCAAAAACGGCTGATTTTCGACAAAAGAGATAACACCCCCCCATTACGTCATGCTTCAGAAATGTGGAAAATGGTCCGTTTTCAAATGTTTTATTTTTGAACGTCAGTTCACATTTGTAGGTGGATCATCAGTGTTAGAGCTAAAATTAGCATGTTTAAAGTGATTTTCATGCTTCCAGGGGCTCGGGAAGTTAATTAAATACCATTTGGAGGCATTTAATGTTCGAGCAAAAACGGCTGATTTTCGACAAAAGAGATAACACCCCCCCATTACGTCATGCTTCAGAAATGTGGAAAATGGTCCGTTTTCAAATGTTTTATTTTTGAACGTCAGTTCACATTTGTAGGTGGATCATCAGTGTTAGAGCTAAAATTAGCATGTTTAAAGTGATTTTCATGCTTCCAGGGGCTCGGGAAGTTAATTAAATACCATTTGGAGGCATTTAATGTTCGAGCAAAAACGGCTGATTTTCGACAAAAGAGATAACACCCCCCCATTACGTCATGCTTCAGAAATGTGGAAAATGGTCCGTTTTCAAATGTTTTATTTTTGAACGTCAGTTCACATTTGTAGGTGGATCATCAGTGTTAGAGCTAAAATTAGCATGTTTAAAGTGATTTTCATGCTTCCAGGGGCTCGGGAAGTTAATTAAATACCATTTGGAGGCATTTAATGTTCGAGCAAAAACGGCTGATTTTCGACAAAAGAGATAACACCCCCCCATTACGTCATGCTTCAGAAATGTGGAAAATGGTCCGTTTTCAAATGTTTTATTTTTGAACGTCAGTTCACATTTGTAGGTGGATCATCAGTGTTAGAGCTAAAATTAGCATGTTTAAAGTGATTTTCATGCTTCCAGGGGCTCGGGAAGTTAATTAAATACCATTTGGAGACATTTAATGTTCGAGCAAAAACGGCTGATTTTCGACAAAAGAGATAACACCCCCCCATTACGTCATGCTTCAGAAATGTGGAAAATGGTCCGTTTTCAAATGTTTTATTTTTGAACGTCAGTTCACATTTGTAGGTGGATCATCAGTGTTAGAGCTAAAATTAGCATGTTTAAAGGGATTTTCATGCTTCCAGGGGCTCGGGAAGTTAATTAAATACCATTTGGAGGCATTTAATGTTCGAGCAAAAACGGCTGATTTTCGACAAAAGAGATAACACCCCCCCATTACGTCATGCTTCAGAAATGTGGAAAATGGTCCGTTTTCAAATGTTTTATTTTTGAACGTCAGTTCACATTTGTAGGTGGATCATCAGTGTTAGAGCTAAAATTAGCATGTTTAAAGTGATTTTCATGCTTCCAGGGGCCCAAAACACAAGATTTATGGAATGGTTAAAAGTGCATGAAAATGGCCAATTTACTCACTCTGAGTTCTCAAAAAGGGTTTCTTCACCCCGGGAAGTTAATTAAATACCATTTGGAGGCATTTAATGTTCGAGCAAAAACGGCTGATTTTCGACAAAAGAGATAACACCCCCCCATTACGTCATGCTTCAGAAATGTGGAAAATGGTCCGTTTTCAAATGTTTTATTTTTGAACGTCAGTTCACATTTGTAGGTGGATCATCAGTGTTAGAGCTAAAATTAGCATGTTTAAAGTGATTTTCATGCTTCCAGGGGCCCAAAATACAAGATTTATGGAATGGTTAAAAGTGCATGAAAATGGCCAATTTACTCACTCTGAGTTCTCAAAAAGGGTTTCTTCACCCCGGGAAGTTAATTAAATACCATTTGGAGGCATTTAATGTTCGAGCAAAAGCGGCTGATTTTCGACAAAAGAGATAACACCCCCCCATTACGTCATGCTTCAGAAATGTGGAAAATGGTCCGTTTTCAAATGTTTTATTTTTGAACGTCAGTTCACATTTGTAGGTGGATCATCAGAGTTAGAGCTAAAATTAGCATGTTTAAAGTGATTTTCATGCTTCCAGGGGCCCAAAACACAAGATTTATGGAATGGTTAAAAGTGCATGAAAATGGCCAATTTACTCACTCTGAGTTCTCAAAAAGGGTTTCTTCACCCCGGGAAGTTAATTAAATACCATTTGGAGGCATTTAATGTTCGAGCAAAAACGGCTGATTTTCGACAAAAGAGATAACACCCCCCCATTACGTCATGCTTCAGAAATGTGGAAAATGGTCCGTTTTCAAATGTTTTATTTTTGAACGTCAGTTCACATTTGTGGGTGGATCATCAGTGTTAGAGCTAAAATTAGCATGTTTAAAGTGATTTTCATGCTTCCAGGGGCTCGGGAAGTTAATTAAATACCATTTGGAGGCATTTAATGTTCGAGCAAAAACGGCTGATTTTCGACAAAAGAGATAACACCCCCCCATTACGTCATGCTTCAGAAATGTGGAAAATGGTCCGTTTTCAAATGTTTTATTTTTGAACGTCAGTTCACATTTGTAGGTGGATCATCAGTGTTAGAGCTAAAATTAGCATGTTTAAAGTGATTTTCATGCTTCCAGGGGCTCGGGAAGTTAATTAAATACCATTTGGAGGCATTTAATGTTCGAGCAAAAACGGCTGATTTTCGACAAAAGAGATAACACCCCCCCATTACGTCATGCTTCAGAAATGTGGAAAATGGTCCGTTTTCAAATGTTTTATTTTTGAACGTCAGTTCACATTTGTAGGTGGATCATCAGTGTTAGAGCTAAAATTAGCATGTTTAAAGTGATTTTCATGCTTCCAGGGGCTCGGGAAGTTAATTAAATACCATTTGGAGGCATTTAATGTTCGAGCAAAAACGGCTGATTTTCGACAAAAGAGATAACACCCCCCCATTACGTCATGCTTCAGAAATGTGGAAAATGGTCCGTTTTCAAATGTTTTATTTTTGAACGTCAGTTCACATTTGTAGGTGGATCATCAGTGTTAGAGCTAAAATTAGCATGTTTAAAGTGATTTTCATGCTTCCAGGGGCCCAAAACACAAGATTTATGGAATGGTTAAAAGTGCATGAAAATGGCCAATTTACTCACTCTGAGTTCTCAAAAAGGGTTTCTTCACCCCGGGAAGTTAATTAAATACCATTTGGAGGCATTTAATGTTCGAGCAAAAACGGCTGATTTTCGACAAAAGAGATAACACCCCCCCATTACGTCATGCTTCAGAAATGTGGAAAATGGTCCGTTTTCAAATGTTTTATTTTTGAACGTCAGTTCACATTTGTAGGTGGATCATCAGTGTTAGAGCTAAAATTAGCATGTTTAAAGTGATTTTCATGCTTCCAGGGGCTCGGGAAGTTAATTAAATACCATTTGGAGGCATTTAATGTTCGAGCAAAAACGGCTGATTTTCGACAAAAGAGATAACACCCCCCCCATTACGTCATGCTTCAGAAATGTGGAAAATGGTCCGTTTTCAAATGTTTTATTTTTGAACGTCAGTTCACATTTGTAGGTGGATCATCAGTGTTAGAGCTAAAATTAGCATGTTTAAAGTGATTTTCATGCTTCCAGGGGCCCAAAACACAAGATTATGGAATGGTTAAAAGTGCATGAAAATGGCCAATTTACTCACTCTGAGTTCTCAAAAAGGGTTTCTTCACCCCGGGAAGTTAATTAAATACCATTTGGAGGCATTTAATGTTCGAGCAAAAACGGCTGATTTTCGACAAAAGAGATAACACCCCCCCATTACGTCATGCTTCAGAAATGTGGAAAATGGTCCGTTTTCAAATGTTTTATTTTTGAACGTCAGTTCACATTTGTAGGTGGATCATCAGTGTTAGAGCTAAAATTAGCATGTTTAAAGTGATTTTCATGCTTCCAGGGGCTCGGGAAGTTAATTAAATACCATTTGGAGGCATTTAATGTTCGAGCAAAAACGGCTGATTTTCGACAAAAGAGATAACACCCCCCATTACGTCATGCTTCAGAAATGTGGAAAATGGTCCGTTTTCAAATGTTTTATTTTTGAACGTCAGTTCACATTTGTAGGTGGATCATCAGTGTTAGAGCTAAAATTAGCATGTTTAAAGTGATTTTCATGCTTCCAGGGGCTCGGGAAGTTAATTAAATACCATTTGGAGGCATTTAATGTTCGAGCAAAAACGGCTGATTTTCGACAAAAGAGATAACACCCCCCCATTACGTCATGCTTCAGAAATGTGGAAAATGGTCCGTTTTCAAATGTTTTATTTTTGAATGTCAGTTCACATTTGTAGGTGGATCATCAGTGTTAGAGCTAAAATTAGCATGTTTAAAGTGATTTTCATGCTTCCAGGGGCCCAAAACACAAGATTTATGGAATGGTTAAAAGTGCATGAAAATGGCCAATTTACTCACTCTGAGTTCTCAAAAAGGGTTTCTTCACCCCGGGAAGTTAATTAAATACCATTTGGAGGCATTTAATGTTCGAGCAAAAACGGCTGATTTTCGACAAAAGAGATAACACCCCCCCATTACGTCATGCTTCAGAAATGTGGAAAATGGTCCGTTTTCAAATGTTTTATTTTTGAACGTCAGTTCACATTTGTAGGTGGATCATCAGTGTTAGAGCTAAAATTAGCATGTTTAAAGTGATTTTCATGCTTCCAGGGGCCCAAAACACAAGATTTATGGAATGGTTAAAAGTGCATGAAAATGGCCAATTTACTCACTCTGAGTTCTCAAAAAGGGTTTCTTCACCCCGGGAAGTTAATTAAATACCATTTGGAGGCATTTAATGTTCGAGCAAAAACGGCTGATTTTCGACAAAAGAGATAACACCCCCCCATTACGTCATGCTTCAGAAATGTGGAAAATGGTCCGTTTTCAAATGTTTTATTTTTGAACGTCAGTTCACATTTGTAGGTGGATCATCAGTGTTAGAGCTAAAATTAGCATGTTTAAAGTGATTTTCATGCTTCCAGGGGCCCAAAACACAAGATTTATGGAATGGTTAAAAGTGCATGAAAATGGCCAATTTACTCACTCTGAGTTCTCAAAAAGGGTTTCTTCACCCCGGGAAGTTAATTAAATACCATTTGGAGGCATTTAATGTTCGAGCAAAAACGGCTGATTTTCGACAAAAGAGATAACACCCCCCCATTACGTCATGCTTCAGAAATGTGGAAAATGGTCCGTTTTCAAATGTTTTATTTTTGAACGTCAGTTCACATTTGTAGGTGGATCATCAGTGTTAGAGCTAACATTAGCATGTTTAAAGTGATTTTCATGCTTCCAGGGGCCCAAAACACAAGATTTATGGAATGGTTAAAAGTGCATGAAAATGGCCAATTTACTCACTCTGAGTTCTCAAAAAGGGTTTCTTCACCCCGGGAAGTTAATTAAATACCATTTGGAGGCATTTAATGTTCGAGCAAAAACGGCTGATTTTCGACAAAAGAGATAACACCCCCCCATTACGTCATGCTTCAGAAATGTGGAAAATGGTCCGTTTTCAAATGTTTTATTTTTGAACGTCAGTTCACATTTGTAGGTGGATCATCAGTGTTAGAGCTAAAATTAGCATGTTTAAAGTGATTTTCATGCTTCCAGGGGCTCGGGAAGTTAATTAAATACCATTTGGAGGCATTTAATGTTCGAGCAAAAACGGCTGATTTTCGACAAAAGAGATAACACCCCCCCATTACGTCATGCTTCAGAAATGTGGAAAATGGTCCGTTTTCAAATGTTTTATTTTTGAACGTCAGTTCACATTTGTAGGTGGATCATCAGTGTTAGAGCTAAAATTAGCATGTTTAAAGTGATTTTCATGCTTCCAGGGGCTCGGGAAGTTAATTAAATACCATTTGGAGGCATTTAATGTTCAAGCAAAAACGGCTGATTTTCGACAAAAGAGATAACACCCCCCCATTACGTCATGCTTCAGAAATGTGGAAAATGGTCCGTTTTCAAATGTTTTATTTTTGAACGTCAGTTCACATTTGTAGGTGGATCATCAGTGTTAGAGCTAAAATTAGCATGTTTAAAGTGATTTTCATGCTTCCAGGGGCCCAAAACACAAGATTTATGGAATGGTTAAAAGTGCATGAAAATGGCCAATTTACTCACTCTGAGTTCTCAAAAAGGGTTTCTTCACCCCGGGAAGTTAATTAAATACCATTTGGAGGCATTTAATGTTCGAGCAAAAACGGCGATTTTCGACAAAAGATATAACACCCCCCCATTACGTCATGCTTCAGAAATGTGGAAAATGGTCCGTTTTCAAATGTTTTATTTTTGAACGTCAGTTCACATTTGTAGGTGGATCATCAGTGTTAGAGCTAAAATTAGCATGTTTAAAGTGATTTTCATGCTTCCAGGGGCTCGGGAAGTTAATTAAATACCATTTGGAGGCATTTAATGTTCGAGCAAAAACGGCTGATTTTCGACAAAAGAGATAACACCCCCCCATTACGTCATGCTTCAGAAATGTGGAAAATGGTCCGTTTTCAAATGTTTTATTTTTGAACGTCAGTTCACATTTGTAGGTGGATCATCAGTGTTAGAGCTAAAATTAGCATGTTTAAAGTGATTTTCATGCTTCCAGGGGCCCAAAACACAAGATTTATGGAATGGTTAAAAGTGCATGAAAATGGCCAATTTACTCACTCTGAGTTCTCAAAAAGGGTTTCTTCACCCCGGGAAGTTAATTAAATACCATTTGGAGGCATTTAATGTTCGAGCAAAAACGGCTGATTTTCGACAAAAGAGATAACACCCCCCCATTACGTCATGCTTCAGAAATGTGGAAAATGGTCCGTTTTCAAATGTTTTATTTTTGAACGTCAGTTCACATTTGTAGGTGGATCATCAGTGTTAGAGCTAAAATTAGCATGTTTAAAGTGATTTTCATGCTTCCAGGGGCCCAAAACACAAGATTTATGGAATGGTTAAAAGTGCATGAAAATGGCCAATTTACTCACTCTGAGTTCTCAAAAAGGGTTTCTTCACCCCGGGAAGTTAATTAAATACCATTTGGAGGCATTTAATGTTCGAGCAAAAACGGCTGATTTTCGACAAAAGAGATAACACCCCCCCATTACGTCATGCTTCAGAAATGTGGAAAATGGTCCGTTTTCAAATGTTTTATTTTTGAACGTCAGTTCACATTTGTAGGTGGATCATCAGTGTTAGAGCTAAAATTAGCATGTTTAAAGTGATTTTCATGTTTCAGGGGCCCAAAACACAAGATTTATGGAATGGTTAAAAGTGCATGAAAATGGCCAATTTACTCACTCTGAGTTCTCAAAAAGGGTTTCTTCACCCCGGGAAGTTAATTAAATACCATTTGGAGGCATTTAATGTTCGAGCAAAAACGGCTGATTTTCGACAAAAGAGATAACACCCCCCCATTACGTCATGCTTCAGAAATGTGGAAAATGGTCCGTTTTCAAATGTTTTATTTTTGAACGTCAGTTCACATTTGTAGGTGGATCATCAGTGTTAGAGCTAAAATTAGCAAGTTTAAAGTGATTTTCATGCTTCCAGGGGCTCGGGAAGTTAATTAAATACCATTTGGAGGCATTTAATGTTCGAGCAAAAACGGCTGATTTTCGACAAAAGAGATAACACCCCCCCATTACGTCATGCTTCAGAAATGTGGAAAATGGTCCGTTTTCAAATGTTTTATTTTTGAACGTCAGTTCACATTTGTAGGTGGATCATCAGTGTTAGAGCTAAAATTAGCATGTTTAAAGTGATTTTCATGCTTCCAGGGGCTCGGGAAGTTAATTAAATACCATTTGGAGGCATTTAATGTTCGAGCAAAAACGGCTGATTTTCGACAAAAGAGATAACACCCCCCCATTACGTCATGCTTCAGAAATGTGGAAAATGGTCCGTTTTCAAATGTTTTATTTTTGAACGTCAGTTCACATTTGTAGGTGGATCATCAGTGTTAGAGCTAAAATTAGCATGTTTAAAGTGATTTTCATGCTTCCAGGGGCTCGGGAAGTTAATTAAATACCATTTGGAGGCATTTAATGTTCGAGCAAAAACGGCTGATTTTCGACAAAAGAGATAACACCCCCCCATTACGTCATGCTTCAGAAATGTGGAAAATGGTCCGTTTTCAAATGTTTTATTTTTGAACGTCAGTTCACATTTGTAGGTGGATCATCAGTGTTAGAGCTAAAATTAGCATGTTTAAAGTGATTTTCATGCTTCCAGGGGCTCGGGAAGTTAATTAAATACCATTTGGAGGCATTTAATGTTCGAGCAAAAACGGCTGATTTTCGACAAAAGAGATAACACCCCCCATTACGTCATGCTTCAGAAATGTGGAAAATGGTCCGTTTTCAAATGTTTTATTTTTGAACGTCAGTTCACATTTGTAGGTGGATCATCAGTGTTAGAGCTAAAATTAGCATGTTTAAAGTGATTTTCATGCTTCCAGGGGCCCAAAACACAAGATTTATGGAATGGTTAAAAGTGCATGAAAATGGCCAATTTACTCACTCTGAGTTCTCAAAAAGGGTTTCTTCACCCCGGGAAGTTAATTAAATACCATTTGGAGGCATTTAATGTTCGAGCAAAAACGGCTGATTTTCGACAAAAGAGATAACACCCCCCCATTACGTCATGCTTCAGAAATGTGGAAAATGGTCCGTTTTCAAATGTTTTATTTTTGAACGTCAGTTCACATTTGTAGGTGGATCATCAGTGTTAGAGCTAAAATTAGCATGTTTAAAGTGATTTTCATGCTTCCAGGGGCCCAAAACACAAGATTTATGGAATGGTTAAAAGTGCATGAAAATGGCCAATTTACTCACTCTGAGTTCTCAAAAAGGGTTTCTTCACCCCGGGAAGTTAATTAAATACCATTTGGAGGCATTTAATGTTCGAGCAAAAACGGCTGATTTTCGACAAAAGAGATAACACCCCCCCATTACGTCATGCTTCAGAAATGTGGAAAATGGTCCGTTTTCAAATGTTTTATTTTTGAACGTCAGTTCACATTTGTAGGTGGATCATCAGTGTTAGAGCTAAAATTAGCATGTTTAAAGTGATTTTCATGCTTCCAGGGGCCCAAAACACAAGATTTATGGAATGGTTAAAAGTGCATGAAAATGGCCAATTTACTCACTCTGAGTTCTCAAAAAGGGTTTCTTCACCCCGGGAAGTTAATTAAATACCATTTGGAGGCATTTAATGTTCGAGCAAAAACGGCTGATTTTCGACAAAAGAGATAACACCCCCCCATTACGTCATGCTTCAGAAATGTGGAAAATGGTCCGTTTTCAAATGTTTTATTTTTGAACGTCAGTTCACATTTGTAGGTGGATCATCAGTGTTAGAGCTAAAATTAGCATGTTTAAAGTGATTTTCATGCTTCCAGGGGCCCAAAACACAAGATTTATGGAATGGTTAAAAGTGCATGAAAATGGCCAATTTACTCACTCTGAGTTCTCAAAAAGGGTTTCTTCACCCCGGGAAGTTAATTAAATACCATTTGGAGGCATTTAATGTTCGAGCAAAAACGGCTGATTTTCGACAAAAGAGATAACACCCCCCCATTACGTCATGCTTCAGAAATGTGGAAAATGGTCCGTTTTCAAATGTTTTATTTTTGAACGTCAGTTCACATTTGTAGGTGGATCATCAGTGTTAGAGCTAAAATTAGCATGTTTAAAGTGATTTTCATGCTTCCAGGGGCTCGGGAAGTTAATTAAATACCATTTGGAGGCATTTAATGTTCGAGCAAAAACGGCTGATTTTCGACAAAAGAGATAACACCCCCCCATTACGTCATGCTTCAGAAATGTGGAAAATGGTCCGTTTTCAAATGTTTTATTTTTGAACGTCAGTTCACATTTGTAGGTGGATCATCAGTGTTAGAGCTAAAATTAGCATGTTTAAAGTGATTTTCATGCTTCCAGGGGCTCGGGAAGTTAATTAAATACCATTTGGAGGCATTTAATGTTCGAGCAAAAACGGCTGATTTTCGACAAAAGAGATAACACCCCCCCATTACGTCATGCTTCAGAAATGTGGAAAATGGTCCGTTTTCAAATGTTTTATTTTTGAACGTCAGTTCACATTTGTAGGTGGATCATCAGTGTTAGAGCTAAAATTAGCATGTTTAAAGTGATTTTCATGCTTCCAGGGGCTCGGGAAGTTAATTAAATACCATTTGGAGGCATTTAATGTTCGAGCAAAAACGGCTGATTTTCGACAAAAGAGATAACACCCCCCCATTACGTCATGCTTCAGAAATGTGGAAAATGGTCCGTTTTCAAATGTTTTATTTTTGAACGTCAGTTCACATTTGTAGGTGGATCATCAGTGTTAGAGCTAAAATTTGCATGTTTAAAGTGATTTTCATGCTTCCAGGGGCCCAAAACACAAGATTTATGGAATGGTTAAAAGTGCATGAAAATGGCCAATTTACTCACTCTGAGTTCTCAAAAAGGGTTTCTTCACCCCGGGAAGTTAATTAAATACCATTTGGAGGCATTTAATGTTCGAGCAAAAACGGCTGATTTTCGACAAAAGAGATAACACCCCCCCATTACGTCATGCTTCAGAAATGTGGAAAATGGTCCGTTTTCAAATGTTTTATTTTTGAACGTCAGTTCACATTTGTAGGTGGATCATCAGTGTTAGAGCTAAAATTAGCATGTTTAAAGTGATTTTCATGCTTCCAGGGGCTCGGGAAGTTAATTAAATACCATTTGGAGGCATTTAATGTTCGAGCAAAAACGGCTGATTTTCGACAAAAGAGATAACACCCCCCCATTACGTCATGCTTCAGAAATGTGGAAAATGGTCCGTTTTCAAATGTTTTATTTTTGAACGTCAGTTCACATTTGTAGGTGGATCATCAGTGTTAGAGCTAAAATTAGCATGTTTAAAGTGATTTTCATGCTTCCAGGGGCTCGGGAAGTTAATTAAATACCATTTGGAGGCATTTAATGTTCGAGCAAAAACGGCTGATTTTCGACAAAAGAGATAACACCCCCCCATTACGTCATGCTTCAGAAATGTGGAAAATGGTCCGTTTTCAAATGTTTTATTTTTGAACGACAGTTCACATTTGTAGGTGGATCATCAGTGTTAGAGCTAAAATTAGCATGTTTAAAGTGATTTTCATGCTTCCAGGGGCTCGGGAAGTTAATTAAATACCATTTGGAGGCATTTAATGTTCGAGCAAAAACGGCTGATTTTCGACAAAAGAGATAACACCCCCCCATTACGTCATGCTTCAGAAATGTGGAAAATGGTCCGTTTTCAAATGTTTTATTTTTGAACGTCAGTTCACATTTGTAGGTGGATCATCAGTGTTAGAGCTAAAATTAGCATGTTTAAAGTGATTTTCATGCTTCCAGGGGCCCAAAACACAAGATTTATGGAATGGTTAAAAGTGCATGAAAATGGCCAATTTACTCACTCTGAGTTCTCAAAAAGGGTTTCTTCACCCCGGGAAGTTAATTAAATACCATTTGGAGGCATTTAATGTTCGAGCAAAAACGGCTGATTTTCGACAAAAGAGATAACACCCCCCCATTACGTCATGCTTCAGAAATGTGGAAAATGGTCCGTTTTCAAATGTTTTATTTTTGAACGTCAGTTCACATTTGTAGGTGGATCATCAGTGTTAGAGCTAAAATTAGCATGTTTAAAGTGATTTTCATGCTTCCAGGGGCCCAAAACACAAGATTTATGGAATGGTTAAAAGTGCATGAAAATGGCCAATTTACTCACTCTGAGTTCTCAAAAAGGGTTTCTTCACCCCGGGAAGTTAATTAAATACCATTTGGAGGCATTTAATGTTCGAGCAAAAACGGCTGATTTTCGACAAAAGAGATAACACCCCCCCATTACGTCATGCTTCAGAAATGTGGAAAATGGTCCGTTTTCAAATGTTTTATTTTTGAACGTCAGTTCACATTTGTAGGTGGATCATCAGTGTTAGAGCTGAAATTAGCATGTTTAAAGTGATTTTCATGCTTCCAGGGGCTCGGGAAGTTAATTAAATACCATTTGGAGGCATTTAATGTTCGAGCAAAAACGGCTGATTTTCGACAAAAGAGATAGCACCCCCCATTACGTCATGCTTCAGAAATGTGGAAAATGGTCCGTTTTCAAATGTTTTATTTTTGAACGTCAGTTCACATTTGTAGGTGGATCATCAGTGTTAGAGCTAAAATTAGCATGTTTAAAGTGATTTTCATGCTTCCAGGGGCTCGGGAAGTTAATTAAATACCATTTGGAGGCATTTAATGTTCGAGCAAAAACGGCTGATTTTCGACAAAAGAGATAACACCCCCCCATTACGTCATGCTTCAGAAATGTGGAAAATGGTCCGTTTTCAAATGTTTTATTTTTGAACGTCAGTTCACATTTGTAGGTGGATCATCAGTGTTAGAGCTAAAATTAGCATGTTTAAAGTGATTTTCATGCTTCCAGGGGCTCGGGAAGTTAATTAAATACCATTTGGAGGCATTTAATGTTCGAGCAAAAACGGCTGATTTTCGACAAAAGAGATAACACCCCCCCATTACGTCATGCTTCAGAAATGTGGAAAATGGTCCGTTTTCAAATGTTTTATTTTTGAACGTCAGTTCACATTTGTAGGTGGATCATCAGTGTTAGAGCTAAAATTAGCATGTTTAAAGTGATTTTCATGCTTCCAGGGGCCCAAAACACAAGATTTATGGAATGGTTAAAAGTGCATGAAAATGGCCAATTTACTCACTCTGAGTTCTCAAAAAGGGTTTCTTCACCCCGGGAAGTTAATTAAATACCATTTGGAGGCATTTAATGTTCGAGCAAAAACGGCTGATTTTCGACAAAAGAGATAACACCCCCCCATTACGTCATGCTTCAGAAATGTGGAAAATGGTCCGTTTTCAAATGTTTTATTTTTGAACGTCAGTTCACATTTGTAGGTGGATCATCAGTGTTAGAGCTAAAATTAGCATGTTTAAAGTGATTTTCATGCTTCCAGGGGCCCAAAACACAAGATTTATGGAATGGTTAAAAGTGCATGAAAATGGCCAATTTACTCACTCTGAGTTCTCAAAAAGGGTTTCTTCACCCCGGGAAGTTAATTAAATACCATTTGGAGGCATTTAATGTTCGAGCAAAAACGGCTGATTTTCGACAAAAGAGATAACACCCCCCCATTACGTCATGCTTCAGAAATGTGGAAAATGGTCCGTTTTCAAATGTTTTATTTTTGAACGTCAGTTCACATTTGTAGGTGGATCATCAGTGTTAGAGCTAAAATTAGCATGTTTAAAGTGATTTTCATGCTTCCAGGGGCCCAAAACACAAGATTTATGGAATGGTTAAAAGTGCATGAAAATGGCCAATTTACTCACTCTGAGTTCTCAAAAAGGGTTTCTTCACCCCGGGAAGTTAATTAAATACCATTTGGAGGCATTTAATGTTCGAGCAAAAACGGCTGATTTTCGACAAAAGAGATAACACCCCCCCATTACGTCATGCTTCAGAAATGTGGAAAATGGTCCGTTTTCAAATGTTTTATTTTTGAACGTCAGTTCACATTTGTAGGTGGATCATCAGTGTTAGAGCTAAAATTAGCATGTTTAAAGTGATTTTCATGCTTCCAGGGGCCCAAAACACAAGATTTATGGAATGGTTAAAAGTGCATGAAAATGGCCAATTTACTCACTCTGAGTTCTCAAAAAGGGTTTCTTCACCCCGGGAAGTTAATTAAATACCATTTCGAGGCATTTAATGTTCGAGCAAAAACGGCTGATTTTCGACAAAAGAGATAACACCCCCCCATTACGTCATGCTTCAGAAATGTGGAAAATGGTCCGTTTTCAAATGTTTTATTTTTGAACGTCAGTTCACATTTGTAGGTGGATCATCAGTGTTAGAGCTAAAATTAGCATGTTTAAAGTGATTTTCATGCTTCCAGGGGCTCGGGAAGTTAATTAAATACCATTTGGAGGCATTTAATGTTCGAGCAAAAACGGCTGATTTTCGACAAAAGAGATAACACCCCCCCATTACGTCATGCTTCAGAAATGTGGAAAATGGTCCGTTTTCAAATGTTTTATTTTTGAACGTCAGTTCACATTTGTAGGTGGATCATCAGTGTTAGAGCTAAAATTAGCATGTTTAAAGTGATTTTCATGCTTCCAGGGGCTCGGGAAGTTAATTAAATACCATTTGGAGGCATTTAATGTTCGAGCAAAAACGGCTGATTTTCGACAAAAGAGATAACACCCCCCCATTACGTCATGCTTCAGAAATGTGGAAAATGGTCCGTTTTCAAATGTTTTATTTTTGAACGTCAGTTCACATTTGTAGGTGGATCATCAGTGTTAGAGCTAAAATTAGCATGTTTAAAGTGATTTTCATGCTTCCAGGGGCTCGGGAAGTTAATTAAATACCATTTGGAGGCATTTAATGTTCGAGCAAAAACGGCTGATTTTCGACAAAAGAGATAACACCCCCCCATTACGTCATGCTTCAGAAATGTGGAAAATGGTCCGTTTTCAAATGTTTTATTTTTGAACGTCAGTTCACATTTGTAGGTGGATCATCAGTGTTAGAGCTAAAATTAGCATGTTTAAAGTGATTTTCATGCTTCCAGGGGCCCAAAACACAAGATTTATGGAATGGTTAAAAGTGCATGAAAATGGCCAATTTACTCACTCTGAGTTCTCAAAAAGGGTTTCTTCACCCCGGGAAGTTAATTAAATACCATTTGGAGGCATTTAATGTTCGAGCAAAAACGGCTGATTTTCGACAAAAGAGATAACACCCCCCCATTACGTCATGCTTCAGAAATGTGGAAAATGGTCCGTTTTCAAATGTTTTATTTTTGAACGTCAGTTCACATTTGTAGGTGGATCATCAGTGTTAGAGCTAAAATTAGCATGTTTAAAGTGATTTTCATGCTTCCAGGGGCTCGGGAAGTTAATTAAATACCATTTGGAGGCATTTAATGTTCGAGCAAAAACGGCTGATTTTCGACAAAAGAGATAACACCCCCCCATTACGTCATGCTTCAGAAATGTGGAAAATGGTCCGTTTTCAAATGTTTTATTTTTGAACGTCAGTTCACATTTGTAGGTGGATCATCAGTGTTAGAGCTAAAATTAGCATGTTTAAAGTGATTTTCATGCTTCCAGGGGCTCGGGAAGTTAATTAAATACCATTTGGAGGCATTTAATGTTCGAGCAAAAACGGCTGATTTTCGACAAAAGAGATAACACCCCCCCATTACGTCATGCTTCAGAAATGTGGAAAATGGTCCGTTTTCAAATGTTTTATTTTTGAACGTCAGTTCACATTTGTAGGTGGATCATCAGTGTTAGAGCTAAAATTAGCATGTTTAAAGTGATTTTCATGCTTCCAGGGGCTCGGGAAGTTAATTAAATACCATTTGGAGGCATTTAATGTTCGAGCAAAAACGGCTGATTTTCGACAAAAGAGATAACACCCCCCCATTACGTCATGCTTCAGAAATGTGGAAAATGGTCCGTTTTCAAATGTTTTATTTTTGAACGTCAGTTCACATTTGTAGGTGGATCATCAGTGTTAGAGCTAAAATTAGCATGTTTAAAGTGATTTTCATGCTTCCAGGGGCCCAAAACACAAGATTTATGGAATGGTTAAAAGTGCATGAAAATGGCCAATTTACTCACTCTGAGTTCTCAAAAAGGGTTTCTTCACCCCGGGAAGTTAATTAAATACCATTTGGAGGCATTTAATGTTCGAGCAAAAACGGCTGATTTTCGACAAAAGAGATAACACCCCCCCATTACGTCATGCTTCAGAAATGTGGAAAATGGTCCGTTTTCAAATGTTTTATTTTTGAACGTCAGTTCACATTTGTAGGTGGATCATCAGTGTTAGAGCTAAAATTAGCATGTTTAAAGTGATTTTCATGCTTCCAGGGGCCCAAAACACAAGATTTATGGAATGGTTAAAAGTGCATGAAAATGGCCAATTTACTCACTCTGAGTTCTCAAAAAGGGTTTCTTCACCCCGGGAAGTTAATTAAATACCATTTGGAGGCATTTAATGTTCGAGCAAAAACGGCTGATTTTCGACAAAAGAGATAACACCCCCCCATTACGTCATGCTTCAGAAATGTGGAAAATGGTCCGTTTTCAAATGTTTTATTTTTGAACGTCAGTTCACATTTGTAGGTGGATCATCAGTGTTAGAGCTAAAATTAGCATGTTTAAAGTGATTTTCATGCTTCCAGGGGCTCGGGAAGTTAATTAAATACCATTTGGAGGCATTTAATGTTCGAGCAAAAACGGCTGATTTTCGACAAAAGAGATAACACCCCCCATTACGTCATGCTTCAGAAATGTGGAAAATGGTCCGTTTTCAAATGTTTTATTTTTGAACGTCAGTTCACATTTGTAGGTGGATCATCAGTGTTAGAGCTAAAATTAGCATGTTTAAAGTGATTTTCATGCTTCCAGGGGCCCAAAACACAAGATTTATGGAATGGTTAAAAGTGCATGAAAATGGCCAATTTACTCACTCTGAGTTCTCAAAAAGGGTTTCTTCACCCCGGGAAGTTAATTAAATACCATTTGGAGGCATTTAATGTTCGAGCAAAAACGGCTGATTTTCGACAAAAGAGATAACACCCCCCCATTACGTCATGCTTCAGAAATGTGGAAAATGGTCCGTTTTCAAATGTTTTATTTTTGAACGTCAGTTCACATTTGTAGGTGGATCATCAGTGTTAGAGCTAAAATTAGCATGTTTAAAGTGATTTTCATGCTTCCAGGGGCTCGGGAAGATAATTAAATACCATTTGGAGGCATTTAATGTTCGAGCAAAAACGGCTGATTTTCGACAAAAGAGATAACACCCCCCCATTACGTCATGCTTCAGAAATGTGGAAAATGGTCCGTTTTCAAATGTTTTATTTTTGAACGTCAGTTCACATTTGTAGGTGGATCATCAGTGTTAGAGCTAAAATTAGCATGTTTAAAGTGATTTTCATGCTTCCAGGGGCCCAAAACACAAGATTTATGGAATGGTTAAAAGTGCATGAAAATGGCCAATTTACTCACTCTGAGTTCTCAAAAAGGGTTTCTTCACCCCGGGAAGTTAATTAAATACCATTTGGAGGCATTTAATGTTCGAGCAAAAACGGCTGATTTTCGACAAAAGAGATAACACCCCCCCATTACGTCATGCTTCAGAAATGTGGAAAATGGTCCGTTTTCAAATGTTTTATTTTTGAACGTCAGTTCACATTTGTAGGTGGATCATCAGTGTTAGAGCTAAAATTAGCATGTTTAAAGTGATTTTCATGCTTCCAGGGGCCCAAAACACAAGATTTATGGAATGGTTAAAAGTGCATGAAAATGGCCAATTTACTCACTCTGAGTTCTCAAAAAGGGTTTCTTCACCCCGGGAAGTTAATTAAATACCATTTGGAGGCATTTAATGTTCGAGCAAAAACGGCTGATTTTCGACAAAAGAGATAACACCCCCCCATTACGTCATGCTTCAGAAATGTGGAAAATGGTCCGTTTTCAAATGTTTTATTTTTGAACGTCAGTTCACATTTGTAGGTGGATCATCAGTGTTAGAGCTAAAATTAGCATGTTTAAAGTGATTTTCATGCTTCCAGGGGCCCAAAACACAAGATTTATGGAATGGTTAAAAGTGCATGAAAATGGCCAATTTACTCACTCTGAGTTCTCAAAAAGGGTTTCTTCACCCCGGGAAGTTAATTAAATACCATTTCGAGGCATTTAATGTTCGAGCAAAAACGGCTGATTTTCGACAAAAGAGATAACACCCCCCCATTACGTCATGCTTCAGAAATGTGGAAAATGGTCCGTTTTCAAATGTTTTATTTTTGAACGTCAGTTCACATTTGTAGGTGGATCATCAGTGTTAGAGCTAAAATTAGCATGTTTAAAGTGATTTTCATGCTTCCAGGGGCCCAAAACACAAGATTTATGGAATGGTTAAAAGTGCATGAAAATGGCCAATTTACTCACTCTGAGTTCTCAAAAAGGGTTTCTTCACCCCGGGAAGTTAATTAAATACCATTTGGAGGCATTTAATGTTCGAGCAAAAACGGCTGATTTTCGACAAAAGAGATAACACCCCCCCATTACGTCATGCTTCAGAAATGTGGAAAATGGTCCGTTTTCAAATGTTTTATTTTTGAACGTCAGTTCACATTTGTAGGTGGATCATCAGTGTTAGAGCTAAAATTAGCATGTTTAAAGTGATTTTCATGCTTCCAGGGGCCCAAAACACAAGATTTATGGAATGGTTAAAAGTGCATGAAAATGGCCAATTTACTCACTCTGAGTTCTCAAAAAGGGTTTCTTCACCCCGGGAAGTTAATTAAATACCATTTGGAGGCATTTAATGTTCGAGCAAAAACGGCTGATTTTCGACAAAAGAGATAACACCCCCCCATTACGTCATGCTTCAGAAATGTGGAAAATGGTCCGTTTTCAAATGTTTTATTTTTGAACGTCAGTTCACATTTGTAGGTGGATCATCAGTGTTAGAGCTAAAATTAGCATGTTTAAAGTGATTTTCATGCTTCCAGGGGCCCAAAACACAAGATTTATGGAATGGTTAAAAGTGCATGAAAATGGCCAATTTACTCACTCTGAGTTCTCAAAAAGGGTTTCTTCACCCCGGGAAGTTAATTAAATACCATTTCGAGGCATTTAATGTTCGAGCAAAAACGGCTGATTTTCGACAAAAGAGATAACACCCCCCCATTACGTCATGCTTCAGAAATGTGGAAAATGGTCCGTTTTCAAATGTTTTATTTTTGAACGTCAGTTCACATTTGTAGGTGGATCATCAGTGTTAGAGCTAAAATTAGCATGTTTAAAGTGATTTTCATGCTTCCAGGGGCTCGGGAAGTTAATTAAATACCATTTGGAGGCATTTAATGTTCGAGCAAAAACGGCTGATTTTCGACAAAAGAGATAACACCCCCCCCATTACGTCATGCTTCAGAAATGTGGAAAATGGTCCGTTTTCAAATGTTTTATTTTTGAACGTCAGTTCACATTTGTAGGTGGATCATCAGTGTTAGAGCTAAAATTAGCATGTTTAAAGTGATTTTCATGCTTCCAGGGGCTCGGGAAGTTAATTAAATACCATTTGGAGGCATTTAATGTTCGAGCAAAAACGGCTGATTTTCGACAAAAGAGATAACACCCCCCCATTACGTCATGCTTCAGAAATGTGGAAAATGGTCCGTTTTCAAATGTTTTATTTTTGAACGTCAGTTCACATTTGTAGGTGGATCATCAGTGTTAGAGCTAAAATTAGCATGTTTAAAGTGATTTTCATGCTTCCAGGGGCTCGGGAAGTTAATTAAATACCATTTGGAGGCATTTAATGTTCGAGCAAAAACGGCTGATTTTCGACAAAAGAGATAACACCCCCCATTACGTCATGCTTCAGAAATGTGGAAAATGGTCCGTTTTCAAATGTTTTATTTTTGAACGTCAGTTCACATTTGTAGGTGGATCATCAGTGTTAGAGCTAAAATTAGCATGTTTAAAGTGATTTTCATGCTTCCAGGGGCCCAAAACACAAGATTTATGGAATGGTTAAAAGTGCATGAAAATGGCCAATTTACTCACTCTGAGTTCTCAAAAAGGGTTTCTTCACCCCGGGAAGTTAATTAAATACCATTTGGAGGCATTTAATGTTCGAGCAAAAACGGCTGATTTTCGACAAAAGAGATAACACCCCCCATTACGTCATGCTTCAGAAATGTGGAAAATGGTCCGTTTTCAAATGTTTTATTTTTGAACGTCAGTTCACATTTGTAGGTGGATCATCAGTGTTAGAGCTAAAATTAGCATGTTTAAAGTGATTTTCATGCTTCCAGGGGCTCGGGAAGTTAATTAAATACCATTTGGAGGCATTTAATGTTCGAGCAAAAACGGCTGATTTTCGACAAAAGAGATAACACCCCCCCATTACGTCATGCTTCAGAAATGTGGAAAATGGTCCGTTTTCAAATGTTTTATTTTGAACGTCAGTTCACATTTGTAGGTGGATCATCAGTGTTAGAGCTAAAATTAGCATGTTTAAAGTGATTTTCATGCTTCCAGGGGCTCGGGAAGTTAATTAAATACCATTTGGAGGCATTTAATGTTCGAGCAAAAACGGCTGATTTTCGACAAAAGAGATAACACCCCCCCATTACGTCATGCTTCAGAAATGTGGAAAATGGTCCGTTTTCAAATGTTTTATTTTTGAACGTCAGTTCACATTTGTAGGTGGATCATCAGTGTTAGAGCTAAAATTAGCATGTTTAAAGTGATTTTCATGCTTCCAGGGGCTCGGGAAGTTAATTAAATACCATTTGGAGGCATTTAATGTTCGAGCAAAAACGGCTGATTTTCGACAAAAGAGATAACACCCCCCCATTACGTCATGCTTCAGAAATGTGGAAAATGGTCCGTTTTCAAATGTTTTATTTTGAACGTCAGTTCACATTTGTAGGTGGATCATCAGTGTTAGAGCTAAAATTAGCATGTTTAAAGTGATTTTCATGCTTCCAGGGGCCCAAAACACAAGATTTATGGAATGGTTAAAAGTGCATGAAAATGGCCAATTTACTCACTCTGAGTTCTCAAAAAGGGTTTCTTCACCCCGGGAAGTTAATTAAATACCATTTGGAGGCATTTAATGTTCGAGCAAAAACGGCTGATTTTCGACAAAAGAGATAACACCCCCCCATTACGTCATGCTTCAGAAATGTGGAAAATGGTCCGTTTTCAAATGTTTTATTTTTGAACGTCAGTTCACATTTGTAGGTGGATCATCAGTGTTAGAGCTAAAATTAGCATGTTTAAAGTGATTTTCATGCTTCCAGGGGCCCAAAACACAAGATTTATGGAATGGTTAAAAGTGCATGAAAATGGCCAATTTACTCACTCTGAGTTCTCAAAAAGGGTTTCTTCACCCCGGGAAGTTAATTAAATACCATTTGGAGGCATTTAATGTTCGAGCAAAAACGGCTGATTTTCGACAAAAGAGATAACACCCCCCCATTACGTCATGCTTCAGAAATGTGGAAAATGGTCCGTTTTCAAATGTTTTATTTTTGAACGTCAGTTCACATTTGTAGGTGGATCATCAGTGTTAGAGCTAAAATTAGCATGTTTAAAGTGATTTTCATGCTTCCAGGGGCTCGGGAAGTTAATTAAATACCATTTGGAGGCATTTAATGTTCGAGCAAAAACGGCTGATTTTCGACAAAAGAGATAACACCCCCCATTACGTCATGCTTCAGAAATGTGGAAAATGGTCCGTTTTCAAATGTTTTATTTTTGAACGTCAGTTCACATTTGTAGGTGGATCATCAGTGTTAGAGCTAAAATTAGCATGTTTAAAGTGATTTTCATGCTTCCAGGGGCCCAAAACACAAGATTTATGGAATGGTTAAAAGTGCATGAAAATGGCCAATTTACTCACTCTGAGTTCTCAAAAAGGGTTTCTTCACCCGGGAAGTTAATTAAATACCATTTGGAGGCATTTAATGTTCGAGCAAAAACGGCTGATTTTCGACAAAAGAGATAACACCCCCCCATTACGTCATGCTTCAGAAATGTGGAAAATGGTCCGTTTTCAAATGTTTTATTTTTGAACGTCAGTTCACATTTGTAGGTGGATCATCAGTGTTAGAGCTAAAATTAGCATGTTTAAAGTGATTTTCATGCTTCCAGGGGCTCGGGAAGATAATTAAATACCATTTGGAGGCATTTAATGTTCGAGCAAAAACGGCTGATTTTCGACAAAAGAGATAACACCCCCCATTACGTCATGCTTCAGAAATGTGGAAAATGGTCCGTTTTCAAATGTTTTATTTTTGAACGTCAGTTCACATTTGTAGGTGGATCATCAGTGTTAGAGCTAAAATTAGCATGTTTAAAGTGATTTTCATGCTTCCAGGGGCTCGGGAAGTTAATTAAATACCATTTGGAGGCATTTAATGTTCGAGCAAAAACGGCTGATTTTCGACAAAAGAGATAACACCCCCCCATTACGTCATGCTTCAGAAATGTGGAAAATGGTCCGTTTTCAAATGTTTTATTTTTGAACGTCAGTTCACATTTGTAGGTGGATCATCAGTGTTAGAGCTAAAATTAGCATGTTTAAAGTGATTTTCATGCTTCCAGGGGCTCGGGAAGTTAATTAAATACCATTTGGAGGCATTTAATGTTCGAGCAAAAACGGCTGATTTTCGACAAAAGAGATAACACCCCCCATTACGTCATGCTTCAGAAATGTGGAAAATGGTCCGTTTTCAAATGTTTTATTTTTGAACGTCAGTTCACATTTGTAGGTGGATCATCAGTGTTAGAGCTAAAATTAGCATGTTTAAAGTGATTTTCATGCTTCCAGGGGCTCGGGAAGTTAATTAAATACCATTTGGAGGCATTTAATGTTCGAGCAAAAACGGCTGATTTTCGACAAAAGAGATAACACCCCCCCATTACGTCATGCTTCAGAAATGTGGAAAATGGTCCGTTTTCAAATGTTTTATTTTTGAACGTCAGTTCACATTTGTAGGTGGATCATCAGTGTTAGAGCAAAAATTAGCATGTTTAAAGTGATTTTCATGCTTCCAGGGGCCCAAAACACAAGATTTATGGAATGGTTAAAAGTGCATGAAAATGGCCAATTTACTCACTCTGAGTTCTCAAAAAGGGTTTCTTCACCCCGGGAAGTTAATTAAATACCATTTGGAGGCATTTAATGTTCGAGCAAAAACGGCTGATTTTCGACAAAAGAGATAACACCCCCCCATTACGTCATGCTTCAGAAATGTGGAAAATGGTCCGTTTTCAAATGTTTTATTTTTGAACGTCAGTTCACATTTGTAGGTGGATCATCAGTGTTAGAGCTAAAATTAGCATGTTTAAAGTGATTTTCATGCTTCCAGGGGCCCAAAACACAAGATTTATGGAATGGTTAAAAGTGCATGAAAATGGCCAATTTACTCACTCTGAGTTCTCAAAAAGGGTTTCTTCACCCCGGGAAGTTAATTAAATACCATTTGGAGGCATTTAATGTTCGAGCAAAAACGGCTGATTTTCGACAAAAGAGATAACACCCCCCCATTACGTCATGCTTCAGAAATGTGGAAAATGGTCCGTTTTCAAATGTTTTATTTTGAACGTCAGTTCACATTTGTAGGTGGATCATCAGTGTTAGAGCTAAAATTAGCATGTTTAAAGTGATTTTCATGCTTCCAGGGGCCCAAAACACAAGATTTATGGAATGGTTAAAAGTGCATGAAAATGGCCAATTTACTCACTCTGAGTTCTCAAAAAGGGTTTCTTCACCCCGGGAAGTTAATTAAATACCATTTGGAGGCATTTAATGTTCGAGCAAAAACGGCTGATTTTCGACAAAAGAGATAACACCCCCCCATTACGTCATGCTTCAGAAATGTGGAAAATGGTCCGTTTTCAAATGTTTTATTTTTGAACGTCAGTTCACATTTGTAGGTGGATCATCAGTGTTAGAGCTAAAATTAGCATGTTTAAAGTGATTT